>NC_088376.1:148792500-148927500 GCF_037993035.2 Macaca fascicularis | reverse complement strand
CTTATCTCTACTAAAAATACAAAAATTAGCCAGGCATGGTGGTGCATGCCTGTAGTCCCAGCTACTCAGGAGGCTGAGGCAGGAGAATCACTTGAACCTGGGAGGTGGAGGTTGCAGTGAGCCAAGATTGCGCCACTGCACTCCCGCTTGGGTGACAGAATAAGACTCTGTCTCAAAAACAATAAATAAATAACTGTAGAGACGGGGTCCCAGTGTGTTGCCCAGGCTGGTCTCGAACTGCTGGCCTCAAGTAATCCCCCAGCTCCAGCCTCACAAAGTGTTCTTAGGTCATTCCTTTACTTCCTGACAAGCTAGGGAGCCCCAGCTCTGGTTCCCAGAACTATTCCCCAGCCTCCCCCCAGCCTGCCCTCTCTGGGCCATGACTTCTCAGGTGGGAACAAAGAAAGACTTTGAGCCAAACACATGCCCAGGGATGGTGAACAGGCCAGCTTTGGAATCAGACCCTGGGCTCCAGCCTCAGTCTTTCCATATGTAGAATAGAGATGATGCTAGCATCCCACATTGAGCTCTGTTGAGCATTAAATGAGAGGACGTGTGGAAATGCTTAGCCTGGAGCCCAGCACATAGGCTAGTATTGTTGTTGCTATTGTTTTGTTAGTGTCAGCATCTGCCCATCACCCATGAACAATTTCCTGAAGACCCATTTTGTGAAGTAGTTAGAGTATTATTCCCTAGAGATGTGGAGTGGGATCATATTCTAGTGGGAGAGATGCAAGTATTAATAAACAAGGTTGCTTTGGTGTAATAGATGCTTGGAAGGACATCTGTACAGTGGGGACACAGAAGGTTGTGGTACATTCTATTAAAAGCAGCAGGAGCACTTTTAATAGACAGGGTGAAAAGGGCATTCCAGGAGGAGGGATCAGCAGGGGCTAAAGCTCAGAACAAGAACAGTTGAATGCACTGGAAAAGCTGTACGTGGAGCAGGGGGAGCAGGTTTTAATATCCACAGGCCCACACCCATGAGCTGTGAGAAAAGCAGGCTGGGTATAAGACAATATGGAGTGGTGGAGACTGTGGCCAACTGGAAAGGGCTTGATGGCTCTAAAGGGAAGTAGGACTCCACTCCATGCAATTGTTAATATGAAGAAAAGCTGGCCTAGTGTTACCTGATCTTCCAAGTTTTTCAGAGATGTCAGGGACCCAGGTTTTTTTTGTGGAATCTCCTGACTTCAAAACACTGAGCCAACACTGGGAAAACCAAACAGAATAGAAAGGGGCTGCCAGTTTGCAGTCCTAGTTTAGACCCAACAGTGGGGCAGGTGGTGGTAGGTGGTATGAGAAGCTATGGATTCCAGACTCTGTGCAAGCAAGCTGTGTCTGATAGCTGGGGGCCAAGACTTGGCCCACAAGAAGCACCCAATCAATACTTGGTCTGCAAAGGAGTTAGGGAGTTTAGACTTCATCTGGAAGGTTAGGGGAGACTGTGAGGTTTGGAGTAGAGAAGTGAAACAATAGGAAGTGTGTTGTATGACTTTAGCCCACCTGCCACGTGGAGGCTGACTTGGAGAGGAGAGATGGCAGCTAGGGAGGTGGGTGAATGTCTTAACAGGGCTCTAGGCAGAAGGGGATGGTGACCTGGGCCATAGCTATGGGGTAAGAGGAGAGGATAGATTCTAGAGGGGTCAAATTTACACAGAGATTAACTTGGAGAGTGTGAGAGAGGTGAGGCTAGGGTGCCTGCCAGCTCCCTGACCTACCTGGGCAACTTGGTGGTGTTTCTCACCAAGATGGGACATCTGGGAGGAGAAAAGTATGGAAGCAGAGGGAGGAGGGGTGATAATTCTAGCTTTGACCATGTTAAGTTTAGATGCCCGTGGGATACCCAAGGGAAAACCTGCCACCCAGTCAAACATATATCTCTCAGGGGCGGGACGGCTGAAGACAGAATGATACGTCCACCCAGATGGGGTCTTACCCTCCTCCAGGGACCCATAAGATCTTCATTTCCTTTGTGGTTGCTCTGTCATCTGAGAGTTAAGTTTATTTATTGGGCTTAGATTTGGGTTTTGTTCCTGGAAAGACTAAAGGAGAAGATGGATTGATATGTAATGCCAGAACAAAGATCTGTGAACACCTCAGCTCTGATTTATTTTTCTTAGCCCTACCCCCACAATCTGGGCAGCTGAGGGAGGGGTAACAGAGAGCAGAGAACACCTGGGTTACCCGGGCCTCACAGTAACCACACCAATAAAATCTCATTTCCAGGAGCTAGGTCTGAGCTCTGTTACCCTGAACGCTTGCAAGAGGGTTCTTACCTGCACTTGACAGAAGAAAAGGGTTTGCTAAGCAGATTGATGGTTTAACAAGCCCACTTAGGAGAGCAGGCTTTTAGCAGCATCATTTGCATTCCAACAATGAGTGTACAAATTATAAATGACTACTTCTCTATTTTTAAAGCGATTTTAAGACTCCTCATCTGCTGTCAAGAGTGTCACTGAACACACCAAGGACACTCACAGCAATGCTGTGATCCTTTTGAAAAGAAACGATTCTATTAGAGAACTGACATGTATTGAGCATCTGCCAAACACACCAGGCACCGTGCTAGGCATTTTAGAGGCATCGGCTCATTTAGGCCTCTATCCCAGGGGGATAGAGTTATTATTTTCTTACCAAGGAAACGAAGCCAGGCCCAGGGAAGGTGAACTGCTGCTGCAGGCTTGCTCAGCTTAAGAGGGCCAGGGTCACCGGGGTTGGATGCGGGGTCTGAGTTCTTCCTGACACACCTCATCATCGTTTCTCACTAGTTCAGGTTTCTGCCTCTTGACCAGTGGAAGGATGGCCTTAAATAGGGCTTCACAGGGTTGACAGAACAGAGGGGATATGGGAGAAAGTAAAAGAGAGGGTGTTGAGAAGTTAAGAAAAGAAGGAGTTAAGAAAAGAACTGAACTTCTCTCAGTTCAGAGAGAAGACAAATGAAACAGCCCCAAAAGTGCAGGAGGAGGGAGGCTCTGAGGGGTGGTACAAGGTGTGGCCCAGTTCAAAGCCCAGTTTGCCAGGAGCTGACCTTGGGCAAATGCTTTATCCACCTGTGAAGGGTGGAGTATGTCCTCCATGTCAGTTTCCCTCCAACTCCAGTCATTCGTTTTTATCTGTGAACCACCCACGCGATTACCCATTTAGTCTTGTTTTCATCAGTTCACCATTTTACCTGATTATGTTTGCTTTAAAAGAAACTTTTTAATGCCATTAAGTGGAATATAATACTGCTTGTCATCAACAGAAGCTAAGCATTAAAATAAATACAAAGAAATACAAATCATCATATGATTAAATTCCACCTCGCTGCCACTGCCTGAGTTCTGCTCTGTGTCTCTCTGTTAGGAGGGAGAAGGTCAGAGGTGTTAAAGGCACATTAACCCTGAGCCGGGTCTTTTCTCCCTGAGACAACCTCCCAAGAATGAAATGGTGCAGGCACCATGTCCCAACTGTGCGGCCTGAAATCCCTTCTCTGAGCATCATGGTCTAAGGACACACTCTATGGAAAGTGAGGGCCAGCTGTCATCTTAGAACCTTCCAGAATGGCAGAGTCTGGGAAAGTCCAGGGATGTGAGCAGCCCGACAAGGAGAAAAAAAGGGGGAGAAGAGTGGGTGGGATTCCAGAACAGACCCCCACATTCTGTGACCAAAGGAGTGAGAATTTTTCAGTGCTTTCTCCATTTTGATGAGGGCAGGGAGGGGGCAGAGGCCAGGACAGGAGGTGGGGAGGGGGGTCTGAGGGCGCTTCAACTCAGCACTGCCTCTGACTGCCGGGAAAGCCGCTGGAGCCTCAGCTCTTCCTCTGCAGGTGCGGGGAGGACGTCCTGGGCCTTCTTCACCACTGGGCCTCAGGTTGTCCAGGGTCACGTTCAGGGTGAGGCAACCTGGATCCCTTTAATCCCATATTAATGAATTATGTTCCCAAGAGCGGGCTTAGCTGGGAGGAAATGAAGAAAAATACAAAAGAGAGTAGGGAGAAGGGCCATGGCTGGAAGGGACTTGGGGGATGGCTCCTAGTGGGGCTCCCCTCAGCCCTGAACTCTGGGGACCTCCGTTTGGGCTCTGCCCAAGTTCCAGGGTGTGGGTCTCCCCCGCAGCTCTTGCCGCTGTTAGGTGTGAGCTGCTGTGGGTACATGCAGGCTCCTGGGCCTTCCCTTCCCCAGGGGCCTTCCCTGCCAGTCTCTGCTGAGCCACCAGCCTTAATGAGGAGGTGCCTGGGGGAAGAGTAGGAGCCAGATTTATACTGAATGACCGAGACAGACAGAATGCTAAGTCGAACAGGTCTTAGAGACCTTCTAACTCACGGTTCCTCCACAATCAGCGGTTCAAATTATGACCTCCATTTATAAATGAGGAAACCAAGGCCCAGCAAGGGGAGACTCTCACAGCCAGCCTGGAGCACAGCCAGGCCAAATCCAAGGCCTCTGACTCAGGCAAGTCCTCCCTCCCCATGTTATTCCTCCGCTCGGGGCTGAGGCTGAATACGCCACAATTGGAGCCTGTCCCAGGGACCAGCCAGTGGCTGGCCCCCTTGTTATGGGCCCAGGACTCAGGGTATGACCCAACTGGACTCCTCTGTGCCAATTCTGAGTGTTCCCGGAGTATCCTGGCTCACCCTGGGCACCAATCATGGCCTCTGGGGACACCTTATTCTTTTCTGCCTAGAGAGTGTGGCCACTCTCCTGCCCTTTGCTACACTTGGCACACTATCCCTTCTGTCCTCAGAGATTCTTGAGAGATCTCAGCAGGGCGAGCCTGCGAGGCTGGGCCTGGTGCACAGTAGGCTCACAGACCCACGGGAGTCTCCTGGCTGGCACTCTGTGCTTGCCGGTTTTGTAGGCTCCAAGAATGTCCAGGTCTTGGAAGCTGGGGTGTTGCTGGGTGGTGAGTCACAACCATATGCCCAACCTCTTTCCCAGGGACTTCTCAGTCTTGCACTGCCCCAAACACTTCATCTGGGCTTTCGCCTGACCACCACATGTTTTCTGTGGTCAACCCCCTCATTCCAGCTCATCTCCCTCCCCATGCCCTCGCTCAGCTCTCTCCAGGGAGGGAAAAGGTTGGTTTTCTGGGAAGCAAGGTGAGTGATCCCCAGGTGCCCTCAGAACAGTTGCAGGCAGGCCCTCAACTGGGCAGAGGGCCCCTGTGCAAGCCAGAGTCAGCACTGCCGGGCTGGGGGCAGGGAGAGGGTGGCAGATCCCGCTGATTGGGAACCAGAGCACCAGCCCCGTCTGGAGTTTGAAACCAGAGGCTTGTGAGTAAATCCACGGCCAATGCCTGTAAGCAGAGCCAGTTCCCGCCGTGAAAGGGCCCTTTGTTTTACCCCTTGGTTCCTGGGTGAACTGTGATTCCATTTTAATTAAATATGCAGCTGCTGGGGCTGAGCAGGCTGCCCTCACCCTCAGCTCCAGGCTGGTAGGGGGAGATGACTTAGAGGAGATGGAAGTCCAATGTCTGGACTCTTTCCAGCCAGAAAATGGTGAGCAAGGGGCGGGCACAGAGCCTGGGAGCACGTGACTGGCTGCCAATCAGCAACGGGTTACTGCTCAGTGCAGAGGAATCCACCCTGTAAGGTGCCAGCTCTCCTTGGGCATTGGTTAACAGCACTTCTGGGGACTCATTTGGGAAATGAAACCCCTAGGGCAAGAGAAATATATTTTCTGATTTTACACAGGCCCAGCAGGGGCTCAGGGCAGAGCCAGTAGAGGGCGGTGTGGGGGTGTGGCCCTCATGGCCCCCCACCAGCCCCAGCCCCTCTGCTCTCCAATACTCTGCTCCTACCACCTGTTGGCTTCTTGCACAGAAATGGTGCACTGTTCAGCAAGGCGGTGCAGACGAAACTCTGAATGGAGAGGCCTGTGGGAAAGCCTAGCCCAAGCTACCTATCCTACCTTCCCCTTGGTTCCGTGTTATCTCAAATGTCTTCTTCTCCAAGAAGCCCTCCAGAATCCGGGTAATCACCTTCCACCCCCTGTACTACGTTCCTCCTCACTCAAAAATGATCTTGTTTATCCATTTGAATTCTTGCCTGTCGCCCCACCCCCACCCCCTTATAGAACACGAGCTCCATGAGCACAGGGCTTTGTCTATTTTTCTCACACAGTTCTGGTGCAGATCACGTACTCAGTCACAGTTGAATGAATACACTTAGGTAATACCTGGGGGCAAAGACTCCACCTAAAAAAGTGACCTAATTTCCTGGTTTCAAAGTCTACTGTGAACTCCACGATGCTGGAGCTCGTCCAGTTGGGAGAGGTTCCTGAGCCCCTGTCAGATTCGGGGGCATGCCCGTGCTGGACAGTGCTGCGGGTACAGAAATGAAACTGGCACCATGCCTGTCCTCGAGGGGCTCTCAGTCTAGGGGAAAGACATTAAATTAGAGTGCACCTGGGAGAACAAGGTGATGTGGGGGCTGGAGGGAGTCCCAGCAGGGAGGGGAAAGCTTCCTGGTGAAGAGGAGGGTCTGGGAGCATGAGCAGGAGTCTACCTCAGAAGAGCCAAAGGTGGAGTGCTCAGGAGGGTGAGGCCAGTTCTGGGAACCAATGGTGAGAAGCAGCGGAAACAGGTGAAGCCCAGGGGTGTGGAGTAGGTGGAGACCTGTCAAACCCACACCCAGCCTCCAGACTTTGTTCGGAAGGCCACGGAGAGCTACTGAAGGTTATTCAGCAGGGGCAGGGAGCTGCCTGAGCTACATGTTTGAAAGACTCCTCTACTAGCATCCCAGAGTGTGGACTAAGGCCCCAAAGATTCAGGGCTTGCTTCCGCTCCCCCTGGGGAAATGGAATATGATCCTGGGCACTGGGTCCCTCTCGGAAGCCGATTGTTACTGCAGGCCTGGGCAGAGGGCTGGGACAGTAACACGGGGCAGGTGGGATCACTTACCTGTTATCAGGTATGCTTTTCCCTGAAGGGGATAAAATAAACGTCTTATTAGATCCATGGCTGAGAGAACAGGTGCCACATCAGCATCCCCTTGGTGTGTGCTCCAGGCCATGGGCTTCATACAGGTCATCGATCTTGCTCAATTGTTTCTAGGACTGAGAAGCTACCTTGGAAATGCCCTCTTCTTGGTTAAATGCATTTGTACAGTCAATCAGCAAACGCTGATTCTGTGCAGACTCAGGTTTCTGTATGTTTGCTCGCTTGCTTGTTTACTTTGATCTGCTCAACCACAGATCCTCCTAGAGCTTAAGTAGGTGTGGGAAGTGCAGGGATGAAAGCTCAAAGGTAAGAATCTGTCTAGAGTAACTTGAGGAGGAAGTTGAGGGTCATTCATTTTAAATCCCCGTAGCCTCAGGGTGGCGTTCTCTTTTTCTCAGGAGAGTACATAGTTGGGAGGGGTAGAAGCCAAATTTTGTCACTTAAGAACATAAGTGTATTATGTTCCCTCCAAATTTTGTCACTTAAGAACATAAAGCTTGTGACATTAGGCTACATGTATAACATGTGTCATCACTCTTAATCTTGGTAACAACCAATGAAAGTACTGTAATTACCTCCACTTCACAGGTGAGTAAACTGAGGCACAGTTGACTTTAAGCCACTTGCTCAAGGGCACACAGTTTGGAGGCAGAGTAACTGGGATTTGAACCCAGGGACTCTGGCCTTTACACCCTGTTTTTAATCTCTACGGAGGTACCGCATTCTTCACATGCCCCTGCAGCAAGCTTCGTTTACCTCAAATTGGCTCAATTCACTTCTTTGTGAGGCCTTTCTGGAATACCTCACAGAGAATCCTGTCCCTTCCCTGAATTCCCATGAGACTTTTGTGTTCTGAGGGGTCTTTTCTTGTTTGTCTCATCACTTACCTTCCCCTGATATCTGCCTTTGAGCAGAAACTGTGTTGTTCATGTCCCTGCCCCCCAGTAGCCCAGCTGGGAGCTTGATCCAGCATCCTGTTCAAATCGGCCCCCAATATGCACTGTTCACCCAATAGATGATGTCCTCTTCCAATTTAATCCTTGTCATGTCCTTTTGAGGGCTGGTATCTTGAGGGCCATTTAACAGAGGAGATGACCAAGGCTCAAAGGCTTGAGGACGATGGCAACAATTAAAAACACACGGCAGCAGCTGAAATGTATGTAAAGTTTACTTATAGGCAGGAGATACTATTATTGTTGTTCTCTTTCAGCAAATGGGGAAACTGAGGCACAGAGTTCTGCCATAAGTTATCAAAGGTCACAGTTAGCAAGAGGTAGAACCAAGATTCAAACCCACTAAGTCTGGCTCCAGACCTGACATTCTGAACCATTTCACTCAGCTGCCACACAGTTGGCTAGCAAGGGTGAGGGGCGACTTGGCAAATATTTGGGGATGGCTTGATGGCCAGTTACTTGTCCCTCCTTTAGCTCTGCTCGTGGTTTCCTCCTTCTTTCCCTCTTAACCTAGGGGCTCCCCCTAACTTCCCTGCCATGCCTGCAACTCCCTGCAGGAGGGGCTGATAGAAGTCCTGAGACACTGTGTGCTTGTGTGCGTGTGTGTGCCTGTGTGCGTGTGCCTGTGTATGGGCGCCTGTGTGTGCCTGTGCCTGTGTGTGTGCCTGTGCCTGTGTCTGTGTTTGTGCCTCTGTGCCTGTGTGTGCCTGTGCCTGTGTGTGTGCCTGTGTGCCTGTGCCTGTGCGTTCCTGTGCCTGTGTGTATGTGCCTGTGTGCCTGTGACTGTGTGCCTATGCCTGTGTGTGTGCCTCTGTGCCTGTGTGTATGTGCCTGTGTGTGCCTGGGTGCCTGTGCCCGTGTGTGTGTGCCTATGCGTATATGCCTGTGTGTCTCTGCCTGTGTGTGTGTATGTCTGTGTGCCTGTGCCTGTGTGTGTGCCTGTGTGTGTCTGTGCCTGTGTGCGTGCCTGTATGTATGTGTCTGTGTGTACCTGTGTGCCCGTGCATGTGTGTGTGCATGTATATGTATGCCTGTGCCTGTGTGTGTGTGTGGCCCTGTGCGTGTGTGTGCCTGTGTGTGTCTGTGTGTGTGCCTGGGTGTGTCTGTGTGCATGTGCACTTGTGTGCGTGTGTGCCTGTGTGTGTGCACGCATACTCACCTGTGGTGTGCCACGTGCCTTGGTTTGCTAAGAATTCCTCATAGAGAGTGTGCCTGGGGGAAGCCACGCACATCAGAGCTCTCTCTGGCTCCCTGCAGCCTCCTTCGTTTGGGAAAGAAGATTTTCTCAACTGTGTGTTTCTCCCATCCCTGAGCTGCTGCTGGCAGCTGACTGTAGAGTTTACGTCTTAAAGGACAGAGAGAAGTGGCCCTTCAGAATAATTTGAGCCCCTCTTCAGGAAACCCTGGTTCTCTTTTGAAACTAAGCCAGGGAGGAGCAAACGGCCAAGGAATTCACAATCCTGTCTGGGACTTTTTGTTTTCCTCTTTGAAGAAATATGAGTTCTTTTGATTGCTACTAAAGTGATGCTTAACCATTCTACAGTGACAGCTTCTCCCTCTGCATCTGTTATATGGGGCATGCTACTAAAAATGTTCTAAGAACTTTGATTTCAAAGCCTTGGCATCTCCCTTGAAGAAATCAGAGACACATTGGAGACATGCAAAATCTAAATTTGTGGTCACTGCATGAGACAGATTATGAAGTTTATTCCTTCAGCAAACATTTATTAGGTGTCTGCCCTGCACATGATGCTGGAAACAGAGTGATGTTCATACCCACAGAGTCCCTGCCCTCACAGAGCTTTGGTTCTAAATAAGAGAGAAAGAAAATGCACTACTCAATCAACTGAATTGTTTCAGAGTGTCATGAACAGATGCCTCCCACCTCGACTTGGAAGCCATTGAAGGGCTGGGTCTTCTGCTTTAAATGGGTCTTTAAGGTGCTGGCAGGTGTCTGTGCTGGGGAGGATATAGAGCAAGGTGATGTAGTTTAGTGAATAGAGGCTACTTGGGTAGTCAGGGAGGGCCTCTCTGCAGAGGGGACCTTTGAGCTGAGAGCTCAGTGATAAGCAGGCAGCTTACAAAGATCTGAGAGGAGAGACTTCCAGGCAGAGGACCCAGTCAGTGCAAAAATGCCAAGTTGGGAATGTGCTTGGCGGATTCGAGGAGCAGCAGGGAGGTTGATGTGGCTGGAGTATGGCACTCAAAGGGGACAGCAATAAGAGATGAGGTCAGATTGCTGGGCAGGGGTCAGTTCACATACAGCCTTGTAGGCTATGGAAAGAAGTTTGGATTTTATTCCATTAAGCAATCTTCATTTGTATCGATTAACAAATGATGTTTGAATCCTGAAAATGTGATGGAGTATGGTCATATTTACAGATGGCTCTCAAAACAAAATTTCCAAGCATCAAGTAAACATAATTTCGATAAATGTAATATCCTTAATGGAAGGCAATGTAGTCTCTTTACATGAGATGTGGCAACTTGGTGTAATGATCACCAGGGTTTAAGTTTTAGCTCTGAGATTTCTTGGCTGTGTGACTTTGGACAGGTCATCTACTATTTTTGAGCCTCTGTTTCCTTGTCCGCACTGTGAGGGTAATATTTTACTTACAGGGCTGTTGTGAAGATGGAAAATGATAATGCCACAAATAATTATTTTATAAACTGGTGGGATGCAGCTGCAAACGTGTATTATTCCACTGAGAACTCTTCACTAAGGTACACCTTACTAATTAGGACCTTAGATTGCACCTAGAAGAGGAGATGCTCACTGGAATGTCTAAGAAGACTAACACCCCACTTCATGACCTGAGAACCTCCAGCACACCTCCTTCCCCAAAAGGCCCCCGGACATCTGACAGTGTCCTGTAACTAAAGGCCCACTTACAGCAGCAAATGCTAGCCCTTCAACGGCTTCCGGGTTGGAGTGGGAGGGATCTGTCCAGTGTGGGCCTATGAGAACCTAGGAATGCACTGAGGTCAGCATCCTGGAACCAATCAACTCAGAGGCACCTGGAGCTCTCCAAGGTCCTGATCAGCAGGGGGCTCCCGAAATATTGCAGTACCTTTGAATCGGTCTGTCTGCGATTGCATTGGTCTTTGAATTGATTGTAGTTGCTGCATCTGGACTCAGTGTGAGTATCTGGGAAAATAACTGCATTGGATATCAGGCAGACCTAAGTTAAAACCTCTAACTAGCTGGTGATCTTAACCACTTAAGCCTCCATTTCCTCATCTATAAAATGGGGGTGATGATACCTCTTTCTTTTTGCCTGTGCGGATTAATAAACTAAAACATTGAAATAATCTAATACAGTGCCAGACAAATATAGATGCTAATTAAATAGACTTGTTTCTGCACAGACAGTGAACTCTCAGAGCCTATTCTAGGCCAGGGTATTGGTAATGAAAGCATGAACTTTGGAGTCCCTCAGACCTAGTTCAGATTCCAGCTGTTTTCCCGTGGCTGTGAATGACTTAACCACCTTAGACTTAGTTTTTCATCTATAAAATTGGGCTAATACTGCAGACTTAGAAGGGTCTAAGAGCTAGAATTTAGTAAGTGCCCAATAGAGACTTATGGATTTTGATGTATTTTTTAGGTGACCTTCCTTTTATTTTCTTTTAAAAATAGAATTGAATTTGAAATCCATCTCTAACCTGACAGCAGGTTTATGATGCTTCCCTGAGACCCATTAGAAGACATAGCAAATGGGCTGGGCATGGTGGTTCATGCCTGTATTCCCAGCACTTTGGGAGGTCAAGGCAGGTGCATTGCTTGAGCCCAGAAGTTTGGGACAAGTCTGGGCAACATGGAAAAACCTCATCTCTACAAAAATTATAAAAATTAGCCAGGCATGGTGGTGGTGCATACCTGTAGTCCCAGCTACTCAGGAGGCTGAGGTGGGAGGATTGATTGAGCCCAGGAGGTCGAGGCTGCAGTGAGCCATGATTGTGCCACTGCACTCCAGCCTGGGCAACAGAGCTAGACCCTGTCCCAAAAGAAGTGGGGAGAGGGGACAGTAAATGGAAGCAAACAGTCATGTTCCAGGGTAGCAGTGGGAAAAGAAATGAAAACTAACTTGTGTTTGGGTTGAGCAGACAGGGCCACTGTGGGAGTGCCATCACTCTCAGGAGAGGTGGAAGAGGTGTGGCCATGGGTGTTTCATGTTCATGATGACAAGACAAAGATCCATTCTCAGAAGGGACAAGGCCCTGGAGATATGGGAGAAAAAATGTCTGCAAGAGTTATTACTCAAGTTTCCATTTTCAAGGGGAAAGAAAAAGGACACTCTGGGCCTTTGCATGCCCAGAATATTTCCAACAGAAAAGCACAAACCTGGGATGGGCGGAGTCTCTGTGGGGCACAGAGGAAGGGGCATGGGTGTGGGAATCCCCCAGGCTTGGCCTCTGATCCCTGCTCTACCACATAGGTGAGTGACTTTATTTATGTTTGACTTATGGTTATAGATAATCTCAAACATTGAAAAAATCTTTTCAAATCTCTCCACCATCTACTTCCCTTCTTTTTGTATTATTTGCCTCCATTGAGGCAAATCAGCCCAGGGGCATTATGTATTCACCTCTCTTAGTCCTGGCCTCCTAAGCTGCAAATCAGGGATGGTAGAGATACTGAAAGCAGTAGGAAGATGCAGGAAGAGAAGGATCAAGTCCTTACCATGGCTGTTCTCCGTATCTGTGAGTTCATTCTTCTTCCCAGCCTTCCACATGGTTGAGCCCTGGACCAGTGCGGGTCTCAGATCTCCTTCTCCACCTTGAGGTCCTCTGATCTGCTTCCTGCCCAAATTTGGCCTCTGTATGCACACCCGCTTTCTAGAACTTGACCCCTATTATTCTAGATGCCCCTCACCTTTGGGTATCTTGTCTCAATCCCTCTGGCCTTCCCTGATTCCTGGCTGATGAAGGTGCCCTGGAATTGAAGGTCAGGAATTGAAGGTCAAGAAACATGGATTTCTATGGCACTACTTAAACGGCCTTCAGCAGTGCAAGCCTAAGTTCCCACATCTGGGATCATACCAATTTGGTGTTATAAAGTGCTTTCCAAACTTGAACTATCAACACTGTTAGAATTCTTGGCATTATAGTTATTCATCCCTTCTGAAGCAAGCATTGTAGGATAGGATTATAGCCATAGAGGAAAACAGAAATTGAGCAATAAGAGAAGCTGAGATCAAGGAAGGGCGTGTTTTTAAGACAGGTGAGTGCATGCCATGCTTGTAAGTGGTAGATTCATGGACCCATTGAGTGATCCAGTGGAGAGGAGCACGACGGATGATTTGAGGGAGAGAGAGCAGGGGTACCACAGCGATGAGCTCTATGCAAGGCTTTGCTCTCAGTGACCTCTGGCCTCGGAGGCTTTGGGGGTCAGCTAGTGTGTTTGAACCTGATCATTAAATCAGTGGGACCATTGGAAAGTTTTGAGCATGGGGTTGGCCCCTGCTGTGTGGAGGACAGGTTGATGAGGGCAAGTCCGCTTGAGGAGACCCACAGAGTACATTGTGGACATGCAAGTGAAGGAGGCTGAGTGTGCACTGCACTGAACCCCCAGTGCCTGCGTGAACTAATGAGTCAATTACACATTCACATAAGACCTGTTTACAGTGCTTCAAGGACGTCTACTGGGGAGGTTCATCTGTGGTGGAAAATCCAAGACAGATCTTCCTCTCAGAAGGGTGAATTGACTTAGGGGTCACCAGCACTGTGGTTATTCCAGTTGTGGGCAAGCAGGGGATTGCTGAGATAAAGCACATGCCGACCAGGAGTTATAAGCTCACATACCTACAGGGACAGGGCATGGGAACAGGAAGGTGCTTTGGAGCCTTCAACAGGAAGTCCTCACCTGGTGTCACCACTCCCTGGCTTGTAAAGTGTGGGGACTAGGAGGTCAGGGAGCTCAGGAGCTGAACCTTGTGTCAGTGGACATGAACAGCTGGCCTTTGAAACTTGGTCCTCAGTCCCCAAGTCTTGAAGGCACATGCACGGGTGCACATGCTTCAGGCTCTTCCTCCATGCTGATGTTGTGAGCACAACTGGCCTCCTTCCTCTTCAAGGGTTTTATTAGGCAGGAGAGTGCCTTGGAGCAGGAGAACTCACAGAAATCCATTGCTCCCATGGCCCTGGGTGGCCACTGAGAGCAGTCTTCCACTAAGAATGACTCAGAGTGAATCCAAGAGCAGCTGTGCCTCTTTCTCCACATTGGAGGGGAAAGGCTGGGCTGCCATGCAGGGGAGGCAGGCACCTGCCAGCCCTAGGCAACCCAGGGGAGGAAGGAATGACCCAGGAGGTGGCCCTGGAGCCTTCAGCAAGGCTGAAGGACACTCTAGAAGGCTTTTGTTCTATTTTTAAAAATTAAGAAATAATTTTCATACAGTAAAGCATACCCCTTTTAGTGTACAGTTCGGTGAATTCTGACAAATGCATACAGTTGTGTAACTACCACCCTAATCAAGGCACAGAGCAGTTCCATTACCCCCCAAATTTACCCCTCGTCACTTTGTGGTCAACCTTTTCCCTCCTCCAAATTCCTGGCAACCACTGATATACAGATTTGCCTTTTCCATAATACCATTGAAAAATGGAATCATATCAAAAATCATATCATATCAATGTAAGCTTTGGGCCTTGCTTCTCTTAACACAGTGGCTGGAGATCCAATTGCATGTATCAGTAGTAGTACCTTGCTTTTTCTTGCTGAGTAGCGTCCATGGGAGGGATGCACCAGACGTAGTTTATCCATTCATCTCATCGTCCATTGAGAGACATTGGGATTGTTTTCAGTTTGGGGTAATGATGAATAGAGACACTTTATTTTTTTGTTTGAAATAAGTTTTTGTTTCTCCTGAGTAAATGCCTAGGGGTGGGGTTGCTGAGTTGTGTGGTAGGTTTATGTTACACCTTATAAGAAACTGTACAAACTCTTTTTCAGAGTAGGTACCAGCAACAGATGAGAGCTCCAGTAGTTCCACATCCTCACCCACACTTGGGATTGCTGGCAGTGTTTATTCGTTCTCATTATTACTTCAGCCATTCTGACAGGTGTTAGAGACTTTACTAAGTACCTCATAAGTGCTGGGCACTGAGCTAAGTGCTCTAAGCACATAATTTCATCAAGGACTGGGTCTATGATCCCATTTGGAAAACTGAGGCCCACAAGAGTCTCTGAGATCCTGTGGGACAAGGGCTGGTCCTGTGTTTGGAAACTTGATTGCCTGACCCAAAACAGACCCTGTCCCACAGCGCCATTCTTCGGGGACAGCATTAACATACGCTTGCATCGCAGTGGAAATGGGTTCGGCAACAGGCTCATCTCTTCCAGTGTTCTAGCACGCTTCTCAGCACAACCATTTCTAACCTGTCTCCTCTGATGGTCTGTAAGCCCTCTTCGGGGCTGTACCTTAGTCATCTCCATATCTCCAGGCCTGGGAAAGACTCAACAAAAGTTTACTAATGAACTTACTAATGAGCAAAGCTGTGGAGAGACCAAATCCTACAGTGGGTCTCTATCCTTCTAGGACTCTGACAGCCTCTCTGGGCCACTCCATTTATCCCCTAGAGTGGGGATGGGCAAATGGAGTTCAGGGGGACCAGGCCGGGGGTGTGCAGCTCTGCCAGCAAGATCTCAAAGGAAGCCCACCCTGACCCATCCCCACCCACAGGTCCAGTTCCTCCCAGTGACTGGAGTCCCAGAGCCAGATGCACCCCTACCCAGGTGTGTGGACTTTGTCCCCTTCTTGCTGCCTGGCTTATGTCCTTAAAAGATGTCAGGATCTGGGAACCTTGAGACCAGCCCCAGATTCCTCCTAATATCTAACACACAGGCTCACGCAGCACTGCCAGCCGCAGACAACTCTCTTTGAATCCAGATGGACTTAAATATAAAAGGGAGGCTATTTCCAGTTGCATCTATTTCTAGTTCTTTTCTTCTTGAATTTCCAGTCACTTAACCTCTCTGAGCCACACTCTCTTCGTCTGTAAAAATGGGCATAAAAAGCATCTCTACCTCTTAAGATTGTGGTAGAGATTCCGTGAAATAGTGCCTGTCAATCACTCAGCAAGGGAGCCCTAGAGAAAGTGCTGAGTGGGTGCTGGGTGAGAGATATGTGGGCTGAGATCCTTTCCTCCAGAAACCCATGCTTCCCTCCATTCTGGTGGATACTGGTGGAGTCAGGCTGGGTGATGCCGGCCCAGAGATAGGCAGAGGAGGTGGTGTGCTCTTGTGCTTACCTTTGAAGCAGAGTCAAGTGTATGGCCTCAGTGCCTGACCGTGGAACTGCTGCTATGAATTGTGGACCAGGTTGCCATCAGAAGGCGTCTCGGGATGTGGAAAGGGTTCACAAATATTGGTGAGTGCCAATTTATGGGCACTTGAGACAGCATACAGTATGACTGATCCTTTACAAACATTCCCTCTCCTCCTCTAGACCAGCAAGTCTCAATACGGCCCATTTCTGCCCACCCTTGCCCTTAGGGACATTTGGCAATGTCTAGAGACATTTGACCATCATGACTAGAGAGGTGCTGCTGGCATCCACTGAGTAAAGGCTAATGCACAGTGCAACCCCATATCAAGAATTTTCCAGCCCTAAATGTCAACTGCACAGTAAGATCCCAGTGCTGAGCACAGCACCTGAAATACGGTGAACATGTGATAACTAATATTTGAATGAATGAATTTGCAAAAATACATTTGTATCCATGAATAAGTAAAATCCATGAGAGAATACTCCTCAGTGTACTAGTGGCATGGGGAGATTGCTGAAGGTTCTTATTTTCCTCTTTTTTTTAAATTCTCACTATGGATTTGTATTGCTTATATAATAAAACTTTTATTTAAAGAAAGAAATCTCAGAATAACATTAGGAAGGCATAAAATGTGGACTGAGTATATACAGTAATTAAATGCATTCACTTAACCAATATTATTGATCTCTGGCTGTGTGCCAGCCTTGTTTCTAGACACTAAGAGCATGACAATGAGAAAAAAAAAAAAACAGAAACACTTGCCCTCTTGGAGCTTCTGTTCTAGAAAAAGAAGACAATGAAGAATTAAACTAAGCCCAGGGCAGTGGCTCACACCTGTAATCCCTGCACTTTGGGAGGCCAAGGCAGGTAGATCACTTGAAGTCATGAGTTCAAGACCAGCCTGGCCAACATGGTGAAACCCTCTCTCTTCTAAAAATACAAAAATTAGCCTGGTGTGGTGGCATGTGCCTGTAATCCCAGCTACTCAGGAGGCTGAGGCAGGAGATTTGCTTGAACCAGGGAGGCAGAGGTTCAAGATCAAGCCACTGCACTCCAGCCTGGGTGACAGAGTAAGAGTCTGTCTCAAAAATAAATAAATAAATAAATAAATAAATATAAAATAAAATAAAACAACTAAACTAAACAACCCTGTCTCTCTCAATATACGTATAATATGTATATATTGAGACAAGGTCTTGTTCTGTTGCCCAGACTGGAGTGCAGGGGTATGATCGTGGCTCACTGGACCTCCTGGGCTCAGCTGATCCTCCCACCTCAGCCTCCTTAGTAGCTGGGACTACAGATATGCGCCACCACACACAGCTAATTTTTTGTTTGTTTTTGTTTTTTGTAGATATGGGGTTGCCAGGTTGATCTCCAACTCCTGGACTCAAGCAAACTACCTGCCTTGGCATCCCAAAGTACTGGGATTACAGGCTAGGATATTTATAACACAATAGATTATCTGATGGTGCTAAGAGTGTGAGGTAAACTCACTCGAGGCCAGTGCGAGATGTGAGGCAGAGATGGGGAGGACTGTGTAGCTGGCCAAGGGAGAGGCCACTGAGGCAGTGCCATGTGAGCAGGGACCAGAGCAGAGCCGGGCAGTGGGGTGTGACCCAAGGACTCAGTCTGGATGCCATGTGTGTTTAAGCAAAATGTGCACCACCTTCTCTGGAAGGTCTCCATCAAACTTTGAGGAATGGCAGGAGTTCTTGCTTTGGAAATGCAATCCATCCAGATGCTCCCTCTCATCCCTCTGAGGAGAGGCTGGTGGCATGCTTCTAAGCTGTGGCTCCCTCTGAGAAGGGGACAGAAGGATGCACAGCCATTTAAAGATGGGATCCTCAGGGGCGAAAGCAAAGATTCTCTCGAGGAACCTCAGAGGTTCATCCCCTGGAGAGACAGACTAGTGCCAAATCCCACCACTTCCCAGCTGTGTGACTTTGGGAAGGTTGTTTAAACTTCTGAGCCTCAGTTTGCTCATCTGCAAAATGGCAAAAATAAGATCTGCCCCTTGGGATGATGGAGACTCAACTGAGAAGACCCAAGAAAAGCTCCTGGCCTGAAGACTGGCACCCCAGGTGCCAGCAGGGTCCCCTTCCTTTCTCCGCTCCTCTGCTCCCAGCATTCTTCTCTCATTCTTGCTGATGACTTGAGCTAAGGGCCCAGGTTGCAAATGTGGGACATTGGAGTCTCCAATGCCACTTTTTTCAATCATGACAGAGCAAGGACATAACTGGGTAAAAATGATGACATCATGGCTTTGGTCAGAAGTAAACAAACACCACTATCTATCTCCTCTAAAAATATCTTTGACTAATAAAAATGACCACTGCGGGGACAGCACTATAGGAGGAAACACACAGCCTGGGCAAAGGCAGGGAGGAAGTCAGTATGTCAGCAGCTGTTATTGAGCACCTACTATTTGCCAGGCAGGGTTCTAGATTGAAGATTGGAGATACCCCATGATTAAACAGAGAGTTTGGAGAGTCTAGGTTCTCATGTAGCTTATATTCCAGTGACAGAACAGAGGGAACACGTAAGCAAATAGAGAAGTTAATTTTGAGGGCACTACCAAATAGTGTGATGTGATGGAAAATGACGAGGGGAAAAGCATTAGGGAGGGAGGTAAGGGAAAGCCTTTGGCAGAGAAGCCCTGCAGCTGAGCTCTGAATCACAGAGGGAGGTAGACACACATCTTGGGGAACATGTTTCAGGTAGAGGGAATGGTGAGTGCAGAGGCCCCAAGCAGGAACAAACTTGCATGTTGGTGAGACAGAAAGAAGGCCAGTAGAGAGAGTGACTAGGGAAGTGAGGCAGAGAAGAAGCTGAAGAGACGGGCAGAGTCGGGTCTTGCAGGCCAGCAAATGGAGCTCTCACTGGATCTTAATTACAGTGCAAACCATTGGAGAAGTTTGATCAGAGGTGTGGCGTGATGTGACCTGTGCTTTGGAATGAACCATCTGGCTCCTCTGTGGCATCCAGGCTATAGCAGGGCAGGTGTGTGAGCCAGAGAGAGTTGCCAGCATCCAGACCAGAGGTGATGGCAGCTTGGACCTGGGTGTGGCAGGGGAGGAGGGGAAGAGGTCCAATTCAGGATCTATTTGGAGACAGCACCAGCAGGACTTGCGGATGGGTGCAAGGCGTGCGGGAGCAGAGGGGTCTAAGAGAGCTTCCTGGATTTTGTCTGAACAACTGGGAAGATGGCGGCCATTTGCTAAAGTGGGAAGCCCAGAGGAAGATAAGGCTAAACCGGGTGAAATTGTGTTATGCTTGGGATGCCTGTTAGATATCCCACAGTGACATGAGTAAGCAGGTGGGTATTTGTGTCTGGAATCAGGAGTGAGTGCTGGCAAGTGGTGGAATGGGAAGTTAGGTCCTTAGCATTGACCGAAAGTGTACAATAATTAAGGAGTTAAGGCAGGAAGTTCAGGGAATGCAGCTCCTGCGAGCAGTGGCTGGGAGGATATTCTGTAGATATGTGAATATCAGTCACAAGCAAAATTTCCCTTTCCCTCTGGAAAGAGTGGGCAGCTCAGCTCTGTGGACATTCGGGACTGTGACCTGTGCTTCTCCCGTACATGCAGTTCACCACGGGGTACAGAAGAGCCCATGGGTGTGAGGATGCACCTACAGAGATCCAGGTTGGCACCTGTAGAGCCTCCACGGTTGTGCGGGGACACTTGTGGGCTGGGTCAGGCCGCCAGGAAGGGAACAAGAGCGTTCCCAAAGTAAAGCCCTCTCTGAACTCAAACTTCATGTCCCAGGGGATGAGCTGGACTCCAGGTGCTCCAGCTGCCTTGTGGGAAATACCTCCGTAGCCTCATCCCCTGCATGTTCTCCTGGTCCCCATTCCCGCCAAGCTGGCCTCTGGCTCCTTCCTCTGTGTTCTTGCCTTCCCCGAGCTTTCCAGCAGCCCCTGCCTCTGCCCCCTCCCACCCTATCTCCACCCGGGAAGCTCCTGCTCTGCCTCAAGTCCAAGCAGAAAGTTCTCTTCCTTGCAAGTTTCTTTGGCTTAATAACCACCATCCCTTCAGACTGTCCCTTGCAGGAGGGCAGCCTTGCTTGCCACGATGTTCCTAGGGTCCAGCAAGCAGTAGGCACCTGGCCTGTGATTAGTGCCTTGAATTTGCCAAGGAGCTGCCGTCAGGGTCCTGGGCACAGTTGCTCTGTTTGCTTTCCAGTCTCTGTTGAGTTGTTTCTGATGGCGGGAGGTCAATGTCCCATGTAACTCCCTCCCAGCCCCATGACAAGACACTGAGCTTTTGCATTTGTGTTGGCCCCTTGCAGTAGAAAACAGGGTGCAACTGGCAGTCAGAAGACCCAGGTCAATCCGAACCCACCAGAGACTTCCTGTTCATCCCATAACATCCTAAGGCCTCACTTTCCTCATCTGTAAATTGGGAGTCATTAATTCCCTTACAGCAGGGATTAAATGGATCACATCTGCAAAGCTGCCTTACGTTCATGAAGTATATTTAAAACAACTTGCATCTTTTGCAGTCAGCCACCTCAAATTAGAAATTCCTGAATGCAATATGGGATCAGGGCACGGAGCCTAAGATCCCAGCATTCTCCCACTGGGTGAGTGAGAGAGGTCCCAGGTAAAGGATCTAAACCTGCTCAGGCTAGGAAAAATAGGGCTTAGGGTCAAGGAACCAGCTTTTCCTTTATGAGGCACTGTTTGGATATAGTGCAAGCTAGGTGGAATACTCCACAGGCACTTTATTGGGAGTGGGGGAAGTTCTGAAAGAAATAATTCATTCGTGGGTGGGCTCTCTTGTTGTTGTTGTTCCCTAAACACTTGGACATCAACATTTCACTGCAACCGCAAGCATCAAACAAAATGCAATCCTTCCCAGCCAAGGGACTTCTAGGTGTCAGGGCCAAGATATCACAGCCTCTTTGCAAGGGCTTCAAGATGCTGCACAGTCTAAATCATAGCATGCACTCCTTTTGCCCAACAGTTGAGCAAACAGAGGTTGTGATGAGAAATGCACAAGAACTTTCTGAAAGAAAGCAAATGCAGGAAGCAGATGCTTGATTTAAAAGCAAGCAAACTTTAATTAGAGATTGAGGGCCTGCTGCTGACATGGAAGTTCAGCTGGGTTTTATGACTAGTCATTAAACATTTATTAAGTACCTACTGTGTGCTGAGCACGGTGCCAGGACAGAACTGCCAGGGTGAGCAATCCATGCTGCTGGTAGATGCAGAATGCATGGTACCAGCCGGAGCCACATGGTGTGGCTTCCCCTTGGTGTCTTGTGTGGTCTGACCTGCCTCTTTCTCCCTCTGACTCCCAGACAGTCCCCTGGTAGCCCATCACAATCCAGGGCCCTGCCCTTCTCTTTGATCACCAGGCTTAGCCCCCTCTGGGACTCTGCACTTACTGTTCTCTCTGCCTCCAGCACACTTCTCAGATCTTAGTGGCTCCTCCCTCTCATTCCGTTCTCAGCTCAAACATCGCCTCCTCTGAGGAGAGGCCCTCACTGCCCGCCTACAGACCTTCTGCACCCACCACAGGTACAGGAGTCTCTCTATCCCACTTTCTTATTTAATTTTCTCCAAAGCACATATAATTCTGCAATGATCTTGATAGTTTATTCATCTCTGTTCATCATCTGTCTCCCCACTGGAACGTCAGTCCCAGAGTCCCTCCCTGGATGGGCGCAGTGTAGGCAAGTATCAGGTGTCCCTGTGTGCTGTTGAAAGAAAGATGTAGAATCTCTCCCTGAAGACCCTTGGTCCAGAGAGAACCAGACAGAACTATGGCCATCAACTTGGGGGTTGAATCAACGACTTGCAAGGTCTGTCTCCAACTCTCAGCCATGGACACCTTCAGCAGCCCCTGCAGCAATTCTGGCCAACACCCCCAGAGCCCAGGTCCCCCCAAGAAACGACGACCCCAAAACTAAGGATTTCTCCCTGGACCTGGTTGCCGCACAATGCTGCTTTGGAGGAACAGGGAAGGTATTTTTAAATGTTCTTGCAAGTGCCAAAGTATGTCTCGTTAAAAATAAGGTTTGTGTTCATTGAAATGCCGTTCAGGTTCACCTCTCTGCCGCAGTGTTTAAATTAACCACATTGTGCGCCCAGCGAATTCCGACCAGTGTGGGAATCATTTGGGGTGAAAAAGTTGGGAGCTGATATTTGCTGAAGTTGGATCTTATTTGTGCTCTGTGTTTACCTAACAAATCCTTCTCTAGCACTTACTCTGTGCCAGGCACTGTTCGATGTGCTTTGCAAACATCAATGCCTTCAACTGTCACGCAAGCCCAAGATGCTCCCCATTTTACAGATGAGGAAATTGAGGCTCAGAAAGTTAAATCACTTGACCAAGGTCACATAGATTGTGCCCTTGGAGGAGTTTTTTCCAACATTTTGGCCACAGGGAAGACCTTGTTTCTCACCAGCCCTGCGAAAAGCTATGCACTTTCACTTATGTCCTTTTTAGGGAATTCAGAATTCCTTGCAATGCCTAGTGAGGAATTTCCTGCAGCATTTCCCTTCTTCTCCTGCCTGTGAACTTGGCAGCCTCTTGGGACCCTGTGGATGAATCGCCCACAAACATCATTTTTGGCATCTTTCTGCAGTTCCTCATCACCCTGGCTGTGGGCCAGCCCTCCCCGGCTGGCTCGTGCCCCTGCCTTGCCCCAGTTCTCTGGCCAACCCTTCTGAATTTCCTTTGTGGGCTCTTCCAGATCTCTTATCTTACCATCCCCACCATCCGGCTAAATCTCCTCTCCCTGAATGACTCAGCTCAGATTCTGCCTCTTCCCAGAGCCTTGCGGGGCTCCTCTGGCCCCATTTACCCTCATCTTCAGAACTTCTCTTCTCTTGCACTTGCGGAATCTACTTGCATTGTGCAAGCTAGTCCTGTTGTGTTTGCAATAGAATCTGTTGCAGAATATAGGGACATGGCACAGTGGATTCAAATCCTGGTCCTGCTGCCTACTGGTTGCATGACCTTGGGCAAGTCCCATCATCTCTGGGCTTCGATTTCCACATCCATAAAATGGGTGTAACAGTAGTCCCCAAGCTCCTGTAGGGCTGTTGTGAAAATGTGACAAAATAATCCATGTAAAATCTCATAGCCTGTACTTCATCTATGACAGGGGTCAGCAAACTTCTGTAAGAGGCCAGATTAAATATTTCAGGCCTTGCAAACTGGATG
The DNA here is from genome assembly GCF_037993035.2 of Macaca fascicularis. Taxonomy (NCBI): domain Eukaryota; kingdom Metazoa; phylum Chordata; class Mammalia; order Primates; family Cercopithecidae; genus Macaca; species Macaca fascicularis. Next base: position 148,904,177 of record NC_088376.1, on the reverse strand, counting down.
ACTTCTGTTGCAATGATTCAACTTTGCTATATAATATGTGAAAATGGCCATGGATACGCATAAATGAATATGACTGTATTCAAATAAAACTTTACTTACAAGAAGCGATCGAAGCCTGATGTGGCCACAGGCCGTGGCTGGCCAGCACCTGGTCTATGGAGAAACCTATGTCATCCCTGAAATGCTATAAAAGATCAGAGAAGAGAGAGTTCTCGCCCCGCTCCCAGGCATGAAAGTTTCTGTGAAGAAGAACAAGGCGTGGGAGCAGGGAGACAGGGAGGGGGAGGCAGGGAGGAGGGGCTGCGGACAGGGATAAGGCCCAAAGATGAAGAAGCAGAGGAGGGTGGTAGGGGAGGAGCTGCACTGAGCATTTTGCAGGGGTATCGTGGGAAGGGCCGGAGGTGTCGGTTGGGACCAGGCCAAGCTGACCTTACACGCCACCCTCGTCCACAGAATCACTGCTTCCCTTATGTAACGAGTATTTGCTGAGCACCTACTATATACCACGCGCTGTTCTGTGTGCTGAGGCCACAAGAAGAACAAGACACACAGAAACCCTTGCCCTCATAAGAGCTTCGGTTCCAGCGGAGCAGGGAAACTGAGACCCAGAGAGGCTACTGACTCCCCCAGGGTCACATAGCTGGTACACAAGTGTTCTCTGGTTTTTAGAGCATTCCGCGTTTCATATTGATATATTAAGATGAGCACAGGATTTGGGGTCACACTGACCAGGACCTGAGTCTCATTCCCTTGCCATCCAGCCCTTTCACCTGTTCTGAGCCTCAGTTTCTCTGCCTGTACATGGCCTGTGATCCGTACTCCCCCTGTTGATGTAGGATGACCGGAAGAGTGACTGTCAGTGGCTCAGACCTCAGCCTATCCCTGCCAGTAGAGCCCCTGGATCACTGCCTTCTGAGTCCCTTGGGCCTCTCTGTGACCAGGGTGCTCAGAACTTCCACCTGCCAGGAGGCGTTAGAAACTTTTTCAAGCCAAATGGAGTCACCTGTGCTACATTCATGGAAGGGAAAAGGGTGGGGCGGCACTTTGAGGCCCACCTTCTGGGTCTGTTTCTTTGTTTTGTTTTGTTTTCAAGACGGAGTCTCTCTCTGTCGCCCAGGCTGGGGTGCAGTGGCATGATCTCAGCTTACTGTAACCTCTGCCTGCCGGGTTCAAGTGATTCTCCTACCTCAGCCTCCCAAGTAACTAGGATTACAGGCCTTCACCACCATGCCTGGCTAATTTTCATATTTTTTAGTAGAGATACTGTTTTGCCATATTGGCCAGGCTGGTCTCGAACTCCTGACCTCAGGTGATGTGCCTGCCTCGACCTCCCAAAGTGCTGAGATTACAGGCATGCACCACCATACCCAGCTAATTATTGTATTTTCAGTAGAGATGGGGATTTCACCACATTAGCCAGGCTGCTCTTGAACTGCTGGCCTCAGGTGATCTGCCTGCCTTGGCCTCCCAAAGTGCCGGGATTACAGGTGTGAGCCACCACACTGGGCCCTTCTCGGTCTGTTTCTGAGTGAAGGGCGGCCACACAGGCCCCACCTTGGCCACTCAGGAGGCGAGCCCTGTTCTGGGCACCTTTGCAGCATCATCTCTCTGAGCCGCAAGCTAATTATTCCCATTTTACTGAGCAAGAAGCTGAGGCCCAAGAGAATGAGAGGTGCCTCCCCTACGAGACTTCAGCTTGTCCTTAGCAATCTTTGGTTGAGCATCCACTAGGAGCAGGACACATGGTCTTCTTTAGTACCATTCTCAGAACTTCCCTGGGAGGTAGGCCTGGTCCTCCCCATCCCTCCCACATGGCTTACTCTTTCTTTCTCTCATTGAGTAAAACTGCACAGTTACAATGAGCAAATCTCAAGTGCACTCCTGGGTGAATTTTTACCTCTGTTTCTGCATGCATGACCGACACCCAGATCCAGCTGTAGCAGTTGCCACCTCCCCAGGAGGCCACCACCCCTTCCCAGTGGATCCCTCCTTGCCCTCCAGAGACCACTGCTCTCAACATTACCACAGCAGATTAGTTTCACCTACTCTGGAATCTCATATAAATGGAATCGCATGGTGTATTCTCTTCCTGCCTGGCTTATTTCACTCAGCATTGTGAGATTCATCCATGTATCAATGGGCCATTCATTTTCAGAGCTGTGTGGTATTTCATTGTCAGACTACATCACAAGTTGTTCATCTGTTCTCTTGTGGGTGGGCATTTGGGTTGCTTCCAGTCTTAAACTATAGTGAGTCAAGTCTCTATGAATATTTGTGTACAAGTCTTTGGTGGTCATATATATGTATATTTTTTTCTTTCTTTCTTTATTTTTTTTTTTTTTGAGATGAAGTCTCACTCTGTCACCCAGGCTGGAGTGCAGTGGTGAAATCTCGGCTCACTGCAACCTCTGCCTCCCGGGTTCAAGCGATTCTCCTGCCTCAGCCTCTCGAGTAGCTGGGACTACAGGCATGTGCCACCACACCTGGCTAATTTTTGTATTTTTTAGTAGAGATGGAGTTTTACCGTGTTAGCCAGGATGATCTCGATCTCCTATATATTTCTGTTTCTCTTACGTGGAGTGGGATTGCTGGGCCATAGGGTAGTTGTAGGTTTTGCTTTACTCGAAACTGCCAAAACTTTTTGCAAAATGGCTGTTCCATTTCACACTCCCACCAGCAACACATGAGAGCCTCTGTTGCTCCATGTTTCCAGCAACATTTGATACAGTCAATCATTATAGGTTTTGCCACTGTGGTAGGTGTGTGATCATACCCATTTCAAAGAAGCAGAAACTAAGGCTCAGAGATGCTGAGCCCCTTAGTCTAGAATCCAGGGCCTAGATCTCAGGGTTACTGATGACAGAGCAGAGACTTGGACTCTGGGATTCTGAATTCCAGGACTGTGTCATAGCCACAGTTAGAGTCATGGAGCTCATGGACAGAAGCAGAATATAAGCAATAGTTATTAGTGTTTTCTGCACATGAAGTAGATGGTTGAAAACCATCAGCAGCAGTGTTGGGCCAGGCTCCTGGTCCGTGGACTCTCAGCTCAGTGCTCATCCTCCTCTGGCACTGTGCCTCGGGTTCCCTCTGGCATCCCCAGGGAGATCCCAGGCTCCCTGGTAACCCTGCCATTCCGAGTCACGCTGCCGGGAATGCATCCCCATGAGCTTGCCAAGAAAGATTGTTCTTTTGGGAGCTGGCAGGACACCATCTACGTTGTGCAGCCCAGGGCCTTCTCAGAGTCCCCCTCCCAGGGGTTCTGTTGTCCCCAAAGGCACTGATTGTTCCTCTCAGGAAAACAACCCGTTCTGAGGTTGGGAGATTAATGAGGATGATGGAGCTTCAGGAGACTCCTGCTTGGCCCCGGCCCAGCCTGTGGTTTCTGCAGCCCTGGGATCCCCTGATGGCCTTGGGGATTAAAGCTGAGGAAGAGGACACCAAAAGTCTGAGATCCTATGCCAGCTCTGCTCCTGTCTTGCTGGGTGACGTTGGGAAAGTTACCTCCTATCTCTGAACACTCATCACTTTCCATAAATGGAGAGACTAGATAAGAAGCCAGGAATCTGGGTCAGTGTCTGGAACCCCAGGGCCTCCCAGGATTCCCTATGGCAACTTGACAGTTTTGCCACACCTGTTGGTCTCCCAGCCTAGTGATTCTCAAGTCCAAAGGTGCATGTGATTCTCCAAGAATCCTGCTAACTGCAGATTCTGGCTCAGTAGATCTGGGATGGATCTCAGTGCCTGGACTTCCATCAAGCTCCTAGGTGATGATGAGGCTGCTGACCCAAGGACCACACCCAGATAGCTTCTATTTTTTATTTTTTTGACACAGAGTCTCGCTCTGTGGCCCAGGCTGGAGTGCAGTGGCGATCTCAGCTCACCGCAACCCCCACCTCCCAGGTTCAAGCGATTCTCCTGCCTCAACCTCCCGAGTAGCTGGGACTACAGGCACCTGCCACCATGCCAGGCTGATTTTTATATTTTTAGTAGAGACAGGGTTTCACCATAGTGACCAGGCTGTTCTCGAACTCCTGAGCTTGTGATCCGCCCGCCTCAGCCTCCCAAAGTGCTGGGATTACAGACATGAGCCACCGCGCCCAGCCCTAGCTTCTTATATTGACCTGAAGGCAGCCTCCCACATTATGCCAAGCTTGTCATGCCCTCCAGCTCTTCAAAAGGACTCTGGACCTTTAAATAATCATTCTGAGCCAAGCGTGGTGGCTCATGGCTGTAATCCCAGCACTTTGGGAGGCCGAGGCAGAAGGATTGCTTGTGGCCAGGAGTTCAAGACCAGCCTGGGCAACATAGTGAGACCCCCCATCTCTACAAAAAATTAAAAATTAGCCGGGAAAGGTGGCACCACACCTGTAGTTTCAGCTACTCAGGAGACGGAGGTGGGAGGATTGATTGAGTCCAGGAGGTTGAGGCTGCAGTGAGCCGCGATCACACCACTGCACTCCAGCCTGGGCAACAGAGCAAGATGATGTCTCAAAAAATAACAATAATAATAAGAACAATCATTCTGCTTGAGCTCCGTGTTCACCGTACACTCGGCCTAAGCAGGCTGAGTAAGAAGGGAAGTCCCAGAGTGTGGAGTGAGGCCGCAGGAGAAGCAGGCTCGTGCTTGCAAGGACATTCTGCCAAGTGTGTGCAGGGCATCCTCGGCCCTGCCTTTTCTCTGGTGCCAGGTCCATCCACCGGGGCAGTCAGCCCAGGGGCTAAGGCATCTGGAGACCTGGACGCCTCCAGTCAGCAAACCTGGCTTTGAAACTTTGCTCTGCCAGCAACTAGCTGTAGGGCCTAGGCAAAGCCCCAGCTTCCCCATGTGTGAAATGTGCATGTTAACAGGGTTTGAGGTACAGGGTCATTGTGCGGAGGAGTGAGGCCATCCATGCCAAGTGCTTGTTAAGGGCCACACAAGCTTGGACATTAGGGACGATTTTAAGGTTTCCTATCTTGCTTAGAACTGAACACATGGGGTCTCTAAGGCCCAGATTTTGGATAGTTTCCAGAAGTCAGATTCTCCCTCAAATAACTAGCGTTCCTCTAGGTTATGCTAGAAGCCCATAGATTTGGGCAAAACTCCCAAATGCAGCCCTACATAGAGCCTCTCTGCCAGCACAGCTTCCCCCAGACAGCAGAGACAACAGAGGGCTGCCAGCCAGCAGCCCAGGGGAAATTCTCCTCTCCAGGTATTGGTGCGTTTATGCACATTTCTCATCCTCTCTACCCCAGACATAACCTGGTGTGCACAAGTTGCCAGCTAAGTCTTCCCAAGTCAGTGTCCACCTATCACTGCGCCTGCTCAAGAACCTTCCATAGCTCCCAAAAGTGTGTAGTTCAGCAGCATTAAATATATTCACATTATTGTGCAGCCATCACCACTATCCATCTCCACACATTTTTCATATTCCCCAACTGAAACTCTTGTCTGAAGATTTTATATGGATTGTTTTCACTGAATCCTCCCTAGAACTCTAGGAGGTCATTTTCCCAATGACCTCTTCTCTATAATCATTATATCATCTGAGCCCCATTGGCCTTAGTTTTCTCATCTGCAAAATGGGCATAATAACCCTCTGAGCTTTACAGATATACAGGGCCCTCAGGCTCAGCCCTCTTGCACCTCCCCTCAGGTACACCCTCTGCCCATTCTGAATTGTGATCCAGATGGCTTTTTCTGGTCATGGAGCCTAAGTGGTAGGAGGAGGGGTTGGGGAACCTATCCCCACTTCTAGCCCTTTCTTCCAACTTTCTCCCCAGGGCGGAAAGGCTGTATTGTGACCCCAAGCACTGAGCAGTCGGCAGGGGGGACTTCACCAAGGATTCAGAAATACCAGGGTTTACTCAGGCCCTTGTTGACATGTGGGGTCTGGGTGTGTCCCAGCCCGACAGGCCCTGAGACTCAGGCCCAGGCATCAAGTCAGCCAACCCTTTGTGAATGGCTGTTCCCACCACACTCCCTGCAAGGGACAGACAAACCCAAGAATCCCACCCTCGTATCCCCCTCCCCACCAGATCTTCCATCCCCACACATCCTTCCCCTCCCCCACAGTCTCCCACCCCTAAGTAGTTCACTCCTCCTTCCCCCACCCAGCTGAAACCTGTTTACTTTTTAAATTAATATTGTAAGCTTTGCAGGGTTCCTTACACTCATGACCTAATTTAATCTTAAAAAGACCATTCCAAGTAGATATTATTACTTTTAAATATATGTTTTCCATGTTTTACAAGTGACTTTGTGTATAGAGAAATGTAAATAATCATTATAAATTAGAGATAAGGAAAAAGGAAACTAATAATTATCCAAAATGCCCACCAGGGAGATAAGCATCATCTAGACCTTGTTAAAAGGATGAGATGGACTGAAAATCAATAGAAGAAAAGGTTTATATGGAGAAAGCCCCTTGCCTAGTATGCTCTGAGAACGCCAGGCAGACAGATGGCCCAAGCAGATCCTCCAGGCAGAGGACCAGATGATTCTGCTCTAGGGAAACTCACCAGCACCAAAAGAAACAGCCATCACCACTGCTGTGTGGGGGCCTCCTGGGGCACAGCTCAGCCTCAGTGAAGCCCACCATTCAGTGATCACCTTACCCCACAGAGCTCCCAATCAGCAGTTTCATGTTTCCCCCTTATGTGGAATAGACTCCCAGGCTCAGCGGGCATCTGAGGGAGGCAGGAACCAAAACCCAGAAGAAAGAAACTGGGAGAAAATAGAGGCAAAGCAGAAAGCAGAAGATAACTTCCAAAATCCACTGCAATTAATTAACATTTCAGGGAGATAAGAGACAGAAGCAATAAAAGGACCCCCGGGAGAACAAGAAGAATCTCTGGAAACAAATTTTTTTGAAATAGCAGAATTGAACATGTCAATAGGATTTATAATGGGGGGAGACAGGCAGAGTCTGGCTGCTGAGTGAATGTTTGGGGAAGGACCAGTGAGAGACCAGAAAAGATCTGGGTTTGAGGAAGCAGGACAAGGCAAAGGCCGTAATTGCTGAGCTGACAGCTCCCAGAGAAAAAGCAAGTTGTAGGAGGCTTCATTTTAGATGAGTTTAGTTGGGGACCCTCCAGGATGTTCCAGTGGGACAGTTTGTATAGAACTCTATACAAACTCTACCAGCAAAGAAGCAGTAGATGGAAACCCAGAAAGTAAGATGGCGTTGCTCTCAGAGGCTGGAGCCTGGCTCAGCATAGGCTATTTCTATCCCAGCCAGTTCTTGCTGAAGGGTGGTACCCAACCAAGCCTCTGAGATGCTTGTTAACAATACAGAGTCCCAGGCCTGGGATCAAAATCTGGGTGGGGATGCAGGAATATGCATTTCAACAAGCTCCCCCAGAAATCTAAAATCGACAAAAGTTTGAGACCCTCTGGTTTCAGGAACAGGTAGAGATCAGAGTTCCAGGGAAGAGATTGACCATGCAGTCAGGGAGGCAAGGGGTGAACAGGAAGTAGAGGTGGGGTGCCATGCAGGAGCATACTCTCTGTGCCAAGTTCTGCCATCCTGGTGCAGTGAACTTATCACTAACTTCAAAATAGCAGCAGCTCTTCGATATTCAGCAGCAAAATCACTGATTGAGGAAGCAATTAACATAGACATTCAATCAATTATTCATTGCATTACTAATGTGTAGCAGTAATCAAATTGGCCTTTTAATATGTATTTTTTCTTTTAATTAACCCTGTCCAAAACTAGAGTAGATTCTGTGCAAAAAAAAAAAAAAATGTATTTGGCTTGATTTTTAAAAGAAAGAAGAGAAAAATAAAAACCATTTTATCCATTATCCTTGTGTCAAAGGAACCTGCGGGCAGAAATTGCTTTCTGTGTTGATTGTCTTGTTCACATGGTTTGAGATGCACCAGGAATCCGCACGTCCCATCTGCAGATGCCTGAAATTCCATCATTAGTGATTAGATGAAGCCTTATTGTGTTCCTGTCTCTGGTAGAATAGAAAGAGCACTGCACTTGGAGCTGAGAGATGCAGCTTCCAATTTTAGAGCTGCGCCTGAGTTACTGAGAGACCTTGGGTTACCTCTGTGAGCCTCAGTTTCCCCCAGTGAAGAGATTGAAGTTAGACACTGCCAAGAGGTCTTCCAGTTCTGACATTTTCTCATGTGACCCCTGCAGATGCCCCTTCAACCCATTCGTATGAATGAGCATTTGCTCCTTCCTGGAGGAAATGAGCAGAGGGGGCAGGCACCATCATTCCAGAACCGTTAATCTATCATTCCATGTAGTGTGATTGGAGTATGTAGTTTCACCACACACCCCCTTCTGCTCCTAACAATTGCTAATATCTACCAAGTGCTTTCTATGTGCCAGGCACTATGTGGTATTTTTTAATTGTGCTAAAATACACATAACATAAAATTTACCATTTTAGCCATTTATAAGTATGTGGTTCAGTGGCATTAAATATATTCACATTATTGTGCAACCATCACCACCACCCATCTCCACAAATTTTTCATCTTCCCCAACTGAAACTCTTGTCTAAGGATTTTATGTGGATTGTTTTTATTGAATCCTCCCTAGAACTCTAGGAGGTAGGGTCTATTTTTGTGCCTGTGTATTAGTTAGCTGTGGCCATACTGATGCTGTGTAACAAACAACCATAGTTCCTTAGCCAGATACAGTAACACAACAGTAAGCACTTCTTAGCTTAGCTCCCAAGTCTGCAGATGGTCCAGTGGGCAGCTGATCCAGGCTGGCTTCATTTGTGTCTGAGCCTCCACCTGCAACCAACAAGTTTATCATAGGAATGCTCTTCCTATGGTGACAGCAGAGGTATGGGGGCAGGTGGAAACCCACAGCACCTCTTAGAGTCTAGATCCCAACTTGGCACACCTTGTTCTGTTGGACAGAGCAAGTCACATGGCCAAGCAGAAAGCCAAGGGGTGGGAAATTGACCCCCTTAATGGGAGAAACTGCAAAGTCACTTAGCAAAAGACATGAATTTTGGGGAGGCTCAGGAATGGGAGCCAATTACACAATCTTCCAGAGCTCCATTTTAGAGATAAGGAATTTCTACCTCACCAGGCTGTTTAAAGGATTGGTCAAGATGCCAGAAGTGACACAGGACACTGCTGGGTGCTGAGTGGGAACCCAATGATGCTCATTTCCTTTAGTTAAGGAGTCATCCAGGGTGCATTTAAACAAGGGAGCGCCTGCACCCCGCCCCCACCACAGTGATTGTGACTTTCTTCAGCCGCTTCCAAGCCCATCCAAAACTTTGAGCTTGGCATTCAGTGCTTCTAGGAGCTGATCTGAGTAGCTTGGCTGAGCCTATCTGGCTTTCCTGTCCTTCTAGGCCCCCAACTCTTGCCAGACGGATGGTCCCATGCCCATGTCCATGCCTTGCTCATGTGGACTCTTTCTTGTGGAAGCAGCCCAGGCTTCTGCAGCCAGTTCAGTGGTCCCTCCTCCAGGCAGCCTGCCTCTACGGACTCCAGGCAGCACGCTAGCTCCCCTGGCCTTGTGTGACACAGTAGGTTCTCACAGCCCATGGGGCGTGAGGCTACGAGTCACCTACCTGTCCCTCTGGCATCCCTGCTGAAGGCTCTGTCCCTGGCACCACCAGGCAGTCCTCCTGACCCCATACAAGGACCTTCCCCAGCTTCTGCCCATCTTGGGAGAGCTAGAGAACCCCACGGCAATGGCCTTGGCCCTGTGGACACCAAGTTGGTTCGGGGAATATCCTGCCTTCTTCACTTCATGTAACCACAGCATGAAGGAACTTCCAGAACACCTTCTTCCTCCCCAAATTCCCACCTTTCCCCACCACCAGTTCAATGTGAATTCTTAGAGCAACTGAGATACAGAGAAATTTGTCTCTTTTCATTTGTGGCCTGGGATATGTAAGAAGAATGAAGCAGGCCAACTCACTGACCCAGAATTTTATATGTAAACCTAGCTTTCCTTGTGAGCTTCAGTAATGGCAGTGAGAATTTATCTTCATTAAGGATTGAAGAGCAGGGGCCTCGGATGGGCAAAGTGGGCCTCTCGGGGCATGGCAGTAAGGAGGGCCTTTCAGGCCTTGGTCAGTACAGCAGGGCGTTGAAGTGCTGAGAAGTCCTGGGGAGAGTAGGTCTCATTGCAGGGGGCAGGAAGCTTTTGCCTGTCACCAATGGAGTTTGGGGCTGGGCTCCAGCAGGGACTGACTCGTGCCAGGTCATTGCTCAACACGCCAGAGGGGTTTCCATGTAACTCTCTCCACCAAGAAGTCAGCCTTTGTGTTCAGATAATTTTGGCTGGAGAAAGTGAGGAATCCACCTTCTTAACCCTGCCTTAATTACAAGGGAAAAATCAACTGAGATATTTTGACAACTATTTCATTGTTTCAGGTGCAACAAGTAGAGCCCATGATGGCTCCAGCCCAGCCTAATGGGGAGACATTGGTTTCTTAAAATCACTAACAATGGACCAAGCTGACCTCACAGCTAAGCAGAGTGGGTGGTCGCCTTAGTGATGTGAGTCGAGGGGTGCCAGGCAGCTCCCTCTGCTCCAAATCCTTCCCACTCACCAAACTGCTGCCGCCTGCAATTCCACAATGAGCACTTTAGTCATCAAATCATAAAATGTCAGCTTGTAATTAGCCTTGGAACCTGTCTAGTTCAATTTCCTAGCTCTAAGTGCTCTTGGAAAATACCTGAACAGGCCCTTTATTTTAGAGTGAATTAGTGGCAGAGCTGGGACTCGAGTCTGACCCTGCACAGTGAAGGATGCTAGAGGCACCTACAGCTTCTTGAATGGGAAGGTGGGTTCTGAGTCATAAGATGGGCAGCTCCCCAAACAAAGGAAGGGGTTCAGACATCAGGCATCCAAAGTAAATGACCAGTGTCCTGGGGCAATCTGGTGGGCCAGGCTGGATTTTAAATATTCTTCCATCAAAATGGACCCAAGCTAGACTACCAGTTTAGCTTCCCAATTTTGTTTTCTGTCTTTCAACTCCTGGAACTTCTCCAAAGACTTCTGGCCAAATAGGTATCCCAGTCTGTGTTAGGAAAATAGAGCCAGTAGGTGGAGGCAAGGCTGGGACCAAAAAGGGCCGTCTATGCTGTGAACCTAGCTTTTGTGGGTGTTAGGGCTTAGCCTCCAGCGGTTGACCCTTAGCAAGTCCCTTCTCTTTGGGGGCCTCTCCTCCTTCACTGTCAACCCAGAGTGCTACACCTGAGCCCCTTCAGGTGTAACACTTTTTGTACTCCAAAAAGCTCTAAACGGTACACCTTAATATTCTTCCTTGAATTGACTCCCTGTCCTCACTGTCCATCTTTAGCTTCATCCTAAGGATTAATATCCATGAGGTCAGGGATTACATGCTAGATGCACATTTTGTTCTGGTTCATAAAAATAATCTATAGCTACTAAAATAAGAAAAAAATACTGGCCAGGGTGCCATCTAGAAGCATCCGTATCACTCCTTGGAAGAGGAAAGGCGTGAGAAGAGTTGGCCCCCAGTCCTGTTTCTAGCACTTCCTCACTGTGGGACCGAGGGCAAGTCACTTCACCTTCCCAAGCTGCTGCTTCTGTTTCCTCACCTGCAAAATAGGGTTAATTCTTCCCACTAGTGATGTGAGTGAGGAGTGACTCCAATTAAAATATATCACCTGCATAGCCAGGATAGTGTCTTGCATAGAGTAGGTGCTCAATAAAGAGGAGCGATTGTTTTTATGGTTGTCACTTTCATCCCTATTCCTGTTGGGGGGAGCAAGGGCTTTGGGGCTACATGAGGACTTGACACTTGGCTCTGATACTCCCAGGAGTGTGAGCTCAGATCACTCATGTCACCCCTCCTCAGTTTCCTCATCTGGAAAAAGTGAACAGTGGTATCACATCCTAGGGTTAAGAGGAGGATCCGTCGAGATGGGGAAGAGACTGCAAATAGCAGCAGCTGCAGAAGTTATATTCGGCAAGTTGTTGTTTCTAGCTGATGGCAACTCTATATTCTTTCTTTTTGTCCCTGACACTGTCGGCTGGTAAGGTTTTATTTTGCCTGTCTGTTGTTCAAACAAAAGCCAGGCAGGGAAAATGGAAAACCGAGGCTACGTGACAGCCACAGCCGCTTGTCTGCATTCTGAGCAGTGGAAACCAGGCAAACGGAAAGACATGGCTATAGGTCTGGAGCCAATGACTGAGCCTGGGAACACATTGGGAGAAGCATCTGAGTGGTTATACAGGCATGTTGCCTGAGCTTATAAGGAAGTCACACACTATTCCCAAACCGAACAGGAGGCCGTGGTTTCCTGAGGCCTTGAGTCCAAAGGGACATTTCTGAAGCAGTTAGAACCATAAATAGCTGGTAGTAGACTAATTGTTCAACAGTCAGAACTGAAGTGCAGGAAGCAAGCTTCCCCCTGAGTTTCAGCCACCAGAACCTGTCTCTTTCAAGCTTAGAGAATCTAGGCTTTCTCTGCTAGGCCTCATGTTCAGGAGGTTTTTCTTTCTCTGAACATCAATTGTGAGGGTTTTCACACCATGGGACACCCATGAGCCCTGATCCTACCAGGTGCCTAAAAGCTGCTTTGAAAACCTCCTGGACACTCATGGCTTTGGTGTGTGGCTGTGGAGGGTGGAGAATATGGCACTGGGTGAGCAAGCTGGCTTGGTTCACAGTATCAGGGTCCAAGAAAGCACCTCATGCGCCTCCCCATTCTTCCTTTGTGGCCGGCAGAGGTGAGCAAGCTGTCCCTTGTGTGGCAGCAGCCCTGCACCTAAGGCTGCAGGACCTATAGTGTCAGGGCCACAGCCTGAGTCCACTCTTGGCAGGACCAGGCTCGCCCTCTTGGTTCTTAACTCTGCTGAGGGACAGAGTCTGCTCCAGCCACAAAGGGCCTCTTCACCTTTGCCTTCCCCTCACCTGGGTACAGGTGTCATTTCTGGAGTTGGTCAAACAGGATATACTGTCTTAGCCCTTCTCAGAAGACAGTCAATGCTGCCACTGTCACACAATTTACTCACTCTTCATGGTCCCTATAGGTACAGTTTGACCATTCATCAATCCTCACCATGAAACCAATAACCATTCATTTGTTCCCTGAGCACCCACTGAGAGGGCCAAAGTGGATGAAATGCAGTCTCAGCTCTCAAGAAGATCCCAGGCTGGTATTGTTTTCCATCACCACATCCCATTCCTCAAGCCAAGCACATATTCCTCATGTTCCATAATTAATTGTCGATAGAAATAGTAACTACAAATAACTAATACTTACTGAGGGCTTGCTCTAGACGAAGCATCATTGGAAAACACTTTGCGTGAATTTTCTCATGAAATTTTCACAATGATCTTGTGAAGCAGCCCCTGTCATCATCTCCATTTTTCAGAAGAGGAAACTGAGACTCACAGAAGTCATGCCCAAGACCACCCAGCTGATAAGGGGTGCTGTCAGATTGCAGAGCCAGGCTGTCAGGCTCCTGAGCCCACACCCCCCTATATGGCTCTCCTATCAGCATGAACAAAATTAGACTGAGCAAATGTAGGTTAGATTTGGCTGTCTCCTAACACAGGAGACATTATCATGTCCATTTGGTGATCCCAGAAACAGAAGCTCAGAGAGGCCTGCAGACTTCCCTGAGGTCACTCAGTTGAGACTTTGGTTTCAGGACTTGTGATTGCAAACCCACCTTTGCTGCAACATGTGGCCCCCTAAATTCCAAAACGGCATTCTGTCCCTGGGTAAGCTTTGATTAGCTATGGCTAAGATGAAGCCTCTGGCCCCAGTTAGATTGTGGTTGGGAGGAAGACTGACACCAGGAGAGACACTTCTAGAAGGAGGGGCTGGTCTCAATATCAATGGGTCTCCCCAGTTATGGCGAGGAGAGGGAGTGGGAGAGTTCTAAGCTGTCACGGTGGCAGGGGGCAAGAACCAAGCATTGAAGACCTATCATGCAGCTGGCTCAGTGTTGGATTCTTATTGGATGTTTATATCAGTGGAAACCCTGTTTGTACGTATCTGAGCCCAGAACCTGACTTTGTGTTAAATCTTAACCCTCTAATATATCCTGAAATTTCCAGGAATTAGACAATCAAGGAAATTGATGGAAAAGTGTCCTTCATTTTGTTCAGAACTTCACCAAGAACTGGCCCCATGTTAAAAACTCAGAACTAGCATGTCACTCAGCTCCCGCTGCTGATACAGCCACCCTGTCTGTGTTAGTAACTGTCACATTTCCAGTGATTTGATATATATCTATGAATATATTTATTTAGCCCTCACATCAAAATGTCAACTATAAAGAAAAGAAGCAACAGTACTCCGTTGAACGTTGCCTTCTCTTCAGTCTAAACTAGTTCATCCCAAGTAGGATCCATTATCTGACTGTCTCATTATAGTCACACCCAGGCATTGTGAGGTGGAAAAGCACATCTCGTTGTTATAAATGACTTTCTTTTTATTTCTCTTCTTTATTACAGTTGGGGCATGATATGCCTTTTTGAAATTATGTGTATTGGTAGGTTATATGATGTGTGAGTTTTCTTGGAAGGTAAAGAAAAAAAGTAAAATGACGTTGGATCCAACGGGACCAAGAGCCACCAGCGCAGTGGACAGAAACAAAGGCCCCGTCCTGAACCCTGCCCTGCCTCCTAATTAGCTAGGACCTTGGATATGAGCATGAACAGCAGCTCCTACCCCAGGTCTCTGAAGTCATTTATTTAACTTGGTTTTCCCACTAACTAGTGGGTGAACAGTGGGTATCAACAGATAATGGAATTGATGGACAGATGCATAAGCTGGATGGATGGACTGATAGGTGGATGGATGAATGAGAGAGTTGGAAGGTGGGTGGAGAAATCAGTGGACGGGTGGGTGGGTGCATGGGCAGATAGGTGGTGAATATATGGACTCATGGATGAATAGACATAGTAGGTGGACAGACAGATACGTGGGTGGGTGGATGAGTGGGTGGACAGATGGGAAGGTAGATAGGTAGATAGACAGCCGAGGGGGTCGGTAGGTGGAAGGATGGTTGGATGAAGTGAGGGAAGGCAAATTATGAGGCACAGAGAGGTTTACTCGCCTGCCCAAGACCACACCTAGTAAGAAGAATTGGGACCCAGACGCTCTAACTCCAGAGTTCATTCTCTTAATGACTGTATTACGTTTGTTAAAATAACTTAGCCAAGTCGCCCGCTAGCAATAGGTGAAGCCAAGATTTGAATCCAGGTCTGTCTGACTCACTACTACCCCTCTGGGCTGAAGACTGGAGGCTCCACATTGAAGACCAACTGTGAATGCCACAGGAGTCCGGACCTCAGGCAGCTGGGGTTTAAATCTGGCAGTCACACCATCAGTTCTGAGTTTAGAAAAATAATTTGCCCAACAATTTAATGGCTGGGTTGGAGGGGACCCCAGTGATCAAGAAGCTGTTGCAGTAGTCCAGGCAATAGACAATGAGAACTTGAGCCAGAGATATGGCCAAGGAGGCGGAGAAGCAAAACAGATTCAGGAGGCTTTCAAAATTAGACTTGTCAGGATCTGGTGACCAAGCCCACAAGAGAGATGGGGAAGAGCAGAAATCACAGAGGTCTAGGGAAACCCGGATACAGTCATTTACCTTCCCAAGCTGTGCTTGCTTCATAGCATGTATTAGTTAGGATAATAAAGGCTAGGTTGCCACAACAAAGATACCCCCAAATACAGTGGCTTACGCAGGGTAGAAGCCTTTTTCTAGGGTCTAAGTTGGCTGCTCTAGCCTGCCAAGAGTGCTCTACTCTGCAAGGTCATGCATTGACCCAGGTTCCTTGCATTCTGTTGCTCTGCCACCCCTTAGGATATTGTCCTCATTTACATGGTGGGATCCGGGTCCCAGGCACATTGCATTCACAGTTCCAGGGACCAGGTAGAAGACACACATGCCCCAATGTTTTAAGTCAAGGCCTAGAAGTGACACATATTATTTCCACTCATCTTCCATTCAGATGACAATTTAGTCACATGGCTACACCTAGCTGCAGAGAAGGCTTGGAAATGTGGTCTATCTAAGCAGCCATGTAGCCAGCCAACTCTCAATTACTCTAGAAGAGGAGGAGAGTGCATTTGGGAGAACAACAGGAAATCTGTCCTATCTGGGAATTGTTGAATGCAGAGTTATCATCAGAAAAAAATGAGATCATGTCCTTGGAGCACCTGGCAGCACACAGCTGGCAAAAGGTAGAAGCC
The DNA here is from genome assembly GCF_037993035.2 of Macaca fascicularis. Taxonomy (NCBI): domain Eukaryota; kingdom Metazoa; phylum Chordata; class Mammalia; order Primates; family Cercopithecidae; genus Macaca; species Macaca fascicularis. The sequence continues at coordinate 148,888,012 of NC_088376.1, read as the reverse complement.
CGGTAATGGTAGGTGTCATTGCCATCATTCCTAATGGGTGTGTAAGTGGCACATAAAGGAGTAGCAAGGCCTCTAAGAATTAGGAGGCTCTGGCCACAAAATCAATTCACAGTGGAAGAGATCAGGGACATCCTGGAACAGTTCCAAAATGAAAAGTCATACACACTAGAATCTGTAGGGGAGAGGGGAGGGGAAGGGAATGTTTTAGATAGAGGGAGACAGGATCAGCCTGGAGCCAGGGTTGAGCTAAAGGCAGACGATTCTGGCAAGGAGCATGCCCCCACTGTTGGGGAGGAGGATGGGAGGAGCTGCTGACTTAATAGCCACCAGTGGAGCAGACTTAGCTGGAGAATAGGGATGGAGGGGCAGGGAGTCAATCAGGAAAATAGAATCCACTCCAGGTATTTCAAACAGAAGGAATTTAATGCAGGGAATTGATTGCACAGGGAACAGAAGAGCTGAAGCCAAACAGAGAACAGCCCAGGGGAGCAGCAACAGAAGAAAGTTTCTGCCAGCCTGTGGGTGTTATTGATCAGCCCCCAAGGGATTGGTTATATGAGTCTTTTTCTGACAGACAGGTCTTCTAGACTCAGTTGACAAGATCGAGATTCTAAGCCTCAGCGCCAAGGCTAGACCTAGAATGGATCTGGCTGTACCGTGACATTTCTTTCTCACCAGGGCTTGGGGTAAGTTCCTGGAGTGGCAGCCCCATGAAAACACATGGTCAGAAGTGTGAGCTAGTTTGCTGTAGTTCCAAGGTGGAACCGAGTGGGGAAGTTAAGGCATAAACAGACTTGGTTCTAAACCTGGCTCTACTGTGTTCTTGGACAAGAAACTGTGTGGTTTTTGACAAGTTGCTTAGCCTCTCTGGGCTTCAGTTTCCTCTTCTGCAAAACGGGAATGCTAATACTGTCCTCTGAGAGTTGTTTTCAGAGAGTAAATGAAATATTCGTAGTCAGGTGGCTGGAACACTGGCCTAGTTTACTTCCTATCCTCTTTCAGAAGCCTGGGCTGCACACTACTGGGTGCTCAGAGGCAGCAGCCACAGCATCAGCCCCAGTCTTGCCCTGTCTGTAGTCAGACTGTGCAGCTGATGCAAAGAAAGGATGCAAATAGCAGGCGCCAGGTCCCCAGCCTCTGGACTTCCCCACCCTCCAGGTGCAAGGAAGCTCTGATTCCCAGACCTTACACATCAACCCCAAACCAACAATGCCTGACCCTCTCACCTGTGACAGTGGAAGGGGGAAAGCCACATAAGATCTTGGCCACCCAACCAATGAGGGTCAGAGCAGTTTTGTTGTGGCCTAATTGGATTAATGATTTGCCAGGAGTTCGTGTGGAAGAGTTGTTAGGACGCTGGCTCCTAGGGTCAGGTGAAACTGGACTTTATTCCTGATCCAGCCACTGCTCAGCAGTGTGACCCTGCAAAAGTCACTTAACCCCTCTGGGCTTCAGTTTCCTCATCTGTGAAGCAGTGTTGATAGTGTCTCCTTCATTGGTTAATGTGAGAATTAGATGAAATAATACATGCAAAGTTCCAGCTCAGTGCCTGGCATATAGCCAACCCTTAATATAAGTTATTTATATCATTACTGCTCTATCAATTTTTAAAAAAGAAAAAACAGAAAGGACTTGTGTCAGCCTGTTTATACAATATGACAAAGTTGAAAAGAAATTAACTATGGAATCAGAAAATAATGGTAGAAAATAGGATGGAACCATAAGAAGGTTCATTCATAGCATGTATGCTTTAAATTTGCTTTAGAGTTTCCTAGCAGCCAAAGCAAAGAGGAAAACCAGATTGATTATACATACCTACATAATTGAAACATACCTTATGCAAAGAAAATCATATTCCTCATAGATTATATGGATGAGCATTCCATAATTTATTTAATGAATCCCCATTGATGGGCATTTAGGTTGTTTACAATTTTTTTAATAAGCAATGTTGCAGTGAATATTCTAGTACTCATATGTTCACCTGATTCTGGAATATTTACATAACACTGCTACCAATTCAGTGATCAGTTTGAGGTCCAAAAATTCCTAGTCCTCCTGAAGAGAAAAAGACAGTTTGGGCAGGGTGGAGGCCCTACAAAGAGATGGAGGACTAGAGATTGGAAGGGGCTGGAGGTGAGGGGTCAGGAAAAGGGGTGATTCAGGGAATCAGACATCCAGCTGCTGTTGCCCACTGAGTCTTCCTTCCTTCCCCAAGACCCAGCAAGAGAGGACCCATAGACTAGTGAGGGAAAATGAGGCCAAAGCCCCACCCCTGAAGGGCAGCTCATTCTGAGAACACACCACTTAGGAGACTAAGAATAGTAATTCCCCCACCCATGTACAAGCTCATGCCCAACTCTTCAGCCACATCAAGCTACTCACTGTTCCTCCTCATACCAGTCAGACTGCCATGGGACACCTCTTGCTGTCCTGCCAGCCTGGGGAGCCTTCCTCACTGCCTGTAGTCCCTGGTAAGCACCTGAAGATGCAGCTCATCTGATCTCTCTACCATGAGGGCTTTTCTCCCCATCCATGGCACTCAAGAGAATCACAGCACCACCCAGATGCAGTGTCACAACTGTTCATGTACTAGCAGACCTCATCCACACTCTGAGTCCTCTAAGAGCAGGAACATTGTTTTGTTGAGTCCCTCACAGAGGCATGTTCTAAAATGAACAAGGGATACAGCTTTTGCATGAGATGCTGGGTGGTCTTCTCCAGCCCCTTAGAGAGGCAGGATATTAAGTGTAGAGTCAGACTGGGTTCAAATCCTGACTGTGATTTGCTAGCTCTGTGACTGTACTAGCCTGTTCTCATGCTGCTAATAAAGACATACCTGAGACTGGGTAATTTATAAAGGAAAGAGTTTCAATGGACTTATAGTTCTATATGGTTGGGAAGCCTCACAATCATGGCAGAAGGCAAAAGACACATCTCACATGGTGACAGGCAAGACAGAATGAAAGCCAAGTGAAAGGGGAAACCCTTTATAAAACCATCAGATCTTGTGAGACTTATTCACTACCATGAGAATAGTATGGGAGAAACTGCCCCCATGACTCAGTTACCTCCTACCGGGTCCCTCCCACAACACGTGGGAATTATGGGAGCTGCAATTCAAGATGAGATTTGGGTGGGGACACAGCCAAACCATATCAGTGACCTTGGGCAAATCACTTCACCTCTCTGAGCCTCAACTTCTTCATCTGTAAAATGAGAATAATGATAATACTAGCTGACACATTCTGATCCACTCCCCTGTGCCAAGCATTGCAGGGATTCACTTATTTAAATGCCAGGGGACCACTTGGGGGTTAACCACTATGATGCCATGCAACATAGAGTGTGTCTCATGAAAGGCAGCTGTGTCCTGCCTCGTCCCACTCTGGCTATATGTCCATACATCCACTAACTTATTCCCATTACTTATTCAATCTGTTGAGCCCTGTCTATATACCAGGTGCAGCGATAGGTTCTGAGGGTGTCATCGTACATAGTAAAAATGTTCTCTACTCACAGGAGCTGTCAGCCTGGTGGAGGAGCCAGAAATCAAATCATCACACAGATGACTACAAAATGACCACTCTAGGCTAAGTGCAAGGGAGACTTGTACAGAACCCTATGTGAGCACAATGGGAGTGGCTTCTGATTAGAGGGTGATGGAAGGTCATTCTTCAGCAGTGACCTGGATGATTGGAGGGATTTTCTAGGAAGAAAGCAGGGCACAAGTGTTCCAGGCAGAAGCAGTAGTACATCAATAGGCCCTGAGGTGACAATGAGTCTTCTGCATTGGGGCCACTGAAAAAGGGCAGATGTTCTGGAGCCTAGAGAACAAGAGATGGTGCTGTGAGGGGCTGGGGAGACATGCGGGGTTTGGATTTCATCTAACTGCAGGATGGCTGTCAATGGATGTAAGCTACAATGTGCTTGAATCCAGCCTCCAGAAGCCCCTTCTGTTGGAGAGTGTATCACAGGGGGGCAGTCATGAAGACCAGGTTGAAGGCATTGCATTCCTTCAGGTGGATGCTGGGCTGGCAAAGGAGGTGGTAGTGGAGGGGAGGATGTGCAAGGTGCTAGATATAGAATCTACAGGATTTGGTAATAGGGCAAGGGGCTGATGGGAGCCAGACAGCAGGCTGACCAGTTGTGGGGCCATATTCCAAGATGGGGAAGACTGAGGGACGAGCATACTAGAGAGAAACATGGGGTCAGCTGGGGCCATGGGGCGTTTGAAATGCTTTTCAACTTGAAAAGCCTGGCTCTCAGAAGACGGCCCGGCTGAGGGGGTATTCCTTCGGTGCTCTGATTGCATCAGAGCGAGAGCCTCAGTGAGGTACCCCAGGTTGCCGCACCTCCCAGGAACATCTGCCGAGCTCTATCCTTCCTGGAAGGACAGGCCCTGGGCTGACTCCAGCCGTCATCAGAAGCTTGGAACATTCCCACTGCGGAGCTCCAGCACATGAGGTTTCCCGCCCGGCCTGCCTGCGACACCCCATTATAAAAGCCATCTACTACACGGTGCCTTTCGCTGGTTTGTTCAGAAGCCCAGCGACTGCCTTTGAGTGGCTCCCATCTCATTATCCCTGGAGTTTCTACTTCTTTTCGTGAAAATTTAATTGTCTGCTAGACTTGAAAGGGTCTCAGCCAGCTGTTAAGGTTTGAGAAGTCAGAGTGAAATACACCGTGATCAAAGGCTGCGAGAGGCCAGCGTCTTTTGTGTCGGCAGCTCCTTAAAATCGGAGCAACTTTACTCCTCCCAAAACAGAAACCAAATCGCTCAGCGTGGACACTTGAGAGAGTGTTTAGCAAGCCCCAGCATTTGAACTGCCTTCTGCATCTTTAAATCGTTTTCTCCCTGGAAATGGAATACCCGGGACCCATTCTGAGCTCCCCAGGGAAGGAACACGTGCAGAGTTATCACTGGTGGAACTTGTGTCTCCTTGAATGTTCCTTAAACATCAAGCCCAAGATAAATCTTGAGGAGCCGATGAGTTGTACAGATTATCTCCAAACTCCCAGAGCTTCTCAGAGAGCCGGGGTTGGAAGTCAGGGGACTTGGATGCAAGCTCCAGCACCCTGAGCTGGTTGACCTTGAGCACATCTCTCTGCACCCTGGATCTGCATCTGTAAAACAGGCCTAAAGACTTCCCTGCCTATTTCACTAGGGTTTTTTTTTCCCCCTTTTCTTTTTAGTGGACACACAATAATTGCACATATTTATGGAGTACAGAGTGATATTTCCATATGTGTGTAATGAGCAGATCAGGGTAATTAGAATATCCATCACCCCAAACATTTATCATTTATCTGTGTTGGGAACATTCAAAATCCTCTCTTCCAGGTTTTTGAACATGTACAGTAAGTTATTGTTAACTATATTCACCCGCCAGTGCTATAAAGCACTACAACTTATTCCTCCTACCCATTAACCAATCTCTCCCCGTCCTCCCCTCCCCACTACCTTTCCCAGCCTCTAGTAGCCACAATTTTACTCTCTACTTCCATGAGCTCACTCCAAGCTTAAAGAAGGTGTGAAAATGCTTTGTAAACGAAAGCATCACATCCATCAGCAGTTAATATCGTTCATCTTACTACCCCTGCCGGGGGGACTTGCATTTCAAAACCGAGGAGCCTAGATCAGCAGACAGTGTTTCTTAGGGAAGAAAAGCATTTCTGAAATGTTGGAAAACAAATTAGTGTTTGAAGGGCAGGGATAACAGGTGTGAAGTTATGTTGAGAGCCACAAGGTATATAAATAGCAGAGGAGGTGACAGGAGCAGCTGGCCTCACTCCTGGAGGGTGCAGGGCCACCTTCTGTTACTCTTCTCACTCGTTCTCTCCTCTCCTCTTTCCTCCCCTCCCCTCTCCCGTCTTCCTTTCCTTCTCTTCCTGTTCTTCTGTGCTCTCCCCTCATCCATCTTTCTCCATTTTTTTTTTTTGCTTCTGAGTCCCATTCTTTTTTTTTTTTATTCCAAAAAGTCTATGAGCTGTAGATATCAGGAGTCTTTCTCTCAAATGCATCTCAAACTGGGTTAAGCACAAAAGGGATTAAGGGCTAACTGGGGGATTTCCATTATTCCATTTATTGGCTTGAGTAACTGAAAAGTCATAGGAGACCAGGCTTCAGGCACAGCTGGATCCAGGGACTGGGAAGATGTCCAGAATGTATGCACCCCTTCCTCTCCATCTCTCAGTCCTGCCTCCCCTGTGCTGGCTTCACCCTCAGGCATCCTCTCCTTGTGTGGTAGTAAAAATGCTCCCCTCCTCCCACCTTCTCAGAAGCTTTAGATGACTTCCTAGCTCAGCCAACCCAGCAGAAAAAGAGAAGGGAGAACTTCCTTCCCTGCAGTCCGAGCAATGATCTTCGGGTTGCCTCTCAGTGGCTCACAGACCACACGCACTTTCATGAACCAGTCGCTAGCTGGAGGCTACACAGCTTGGTCTGGTGATGGCTGGAATGAATCATACCCATCCGGGGAGCCCCAACAGGGTCAGCCCCATCAGAGCCTCACAGTCTGAGAGTGCGGGTGCTGGGGAGTTGAGCATCTCCCCAAAGGCAATTCTGGCTGCTCTGACCCAAAGAAGGAGGTAGAGATGCCAGCAGAGGCCCCACTGACATCCATACGGAAAATAAGTTCTGAGGACATGCCGGAAGCACACTTCAGTCTGCTTGGGAGCTTACTGGGGACCTGTCCTCTCCTTCCTTGTCTTGCCTTATTTCTGCATTATTTTCCCGTATCACTGCCTGATGCCTTCATGCTACCATCTCTGACCAAGATGCATCCCCACACAGGGGGCATGCCTGGCCACACCCCTTGACCTTCGAGTCTGCCCTCCTCCCCTATAAGCTTGGTCCTGCCACCACGATGACCCACCTTCCTGTTCTTAGCAGGATGGAATAGCAACAGCATGGACTACAGGCTCACACAGACCGGAGTTCAAACCCATGACTGCCACGTACTGAGATAAATGACAGTGGGCGAAAGATAAAAACAGAATAATAGTGTAGAATGTACCCTCTGGTACACAGGCCCCACTCCAGTCACTTCAGACCATTCTTCCTGCCCTGAACTCAGCCCTCAGTGACTGTGCCCTGCGGTCCCCACCTAAATGCCCAGTCCGTTTTTCCTCCATCCCCATGAGGCCAGCTCCAGTGCCCACTCCTCTAGGAACCTCAGCCTCTGGGTCTCACTGCAGCCAGACCTCTCCAGGAACTCTGCCCACCTCTCCTGCATTGGCTTTCCTACCAGAAGGCTCTCCTGCCTCGTTCCATCACGCTGCAGCAGGGCCACAACCTCCCCGGGAATCTAGCCTCATCCAGACAGCCCAGATGCTGCAAAGGCGGTGAGAGACCCAAGCCTATCTGGCAAAGCGTCAGCAGTCTGACTTTTCTGATGAACTTTTTATAAGTCCTCAAAAGTTCGCACTTCCCAAGTGTCTGCCTACTCTCTGACATCTTCATTTATCTCCTCAGTGGGTGACATTTCTGGGCCCCTGGAACTGTGCCTTCCAGAACACAGTGGCCACCCAGGACCTAAGCTGCATATTTACCTCTGCATCTCAGAGCAGAGACCCATGCTGGGAGGCCAGGGATGCCAATTAGAAACACCTAGCCAAGAGAGGAGAAAGGAACCACTTCCCAGGGCTCAGAGTGACTTATAGTGGGACAGTCTGGGGGCTTCACCACCATCACAGCCTGGTGTCTGGAGAAGGAAAAAAAAAAAAAGCATGAACTGAAATATAGTCTAGTCTGGGATTCAAATCCTGACTAGCTGCCTACCAGCTATGTGACCTTGGGCAAAGCACCTCACCTCTCAGAGCCTCACTTTTGCACACCTGCAAAATAGGGACAATTGCACCCACCCCAGAGGGTTGCTGTGAGCATCAGTGACAAGATATGTGAAAGAGGCTCAATGAATATGAGTTTCTTATTAATAAAATAGGAAAGAATACATAAATAGGAGTAACTAAAGTTTAATAAAACAATATAAATGACAGAATAACATTTCATTTCTGCATGTGTTCTCTGAACACACACTATGTGGTGTCCTTGCTGTTTCTCAAACACGCCAGGCACACCCCACCTTCAGGGGTTTTGCCCTTGCTCTTCCCTCCCGTAGGAGCCTTCTCTGGATGTCTGCGCTGCTCACTCTAGTCTGTGCTTAAGGCCACATCTTGGGAGAGGCTTTCCCTGCCCGCTTCTATAAGACAGGAGCACTCCCTGTCACTTGCCACTCACCCTGCCTTGTGCTTCACAACAGCAGTCCTCTCCTGACACAGTCCATTTTTATTTAGTGTTTAGTTTGTTCAGCATTTGTCTCCCCCACCACTAGAAAGACAGCTCGAGAGAGCAGGGACCTTGTTCACCCCTGCTCCCCCAGTGCTAGAGGAGAGCCTAACACCTACTAGGTGCTCAGTAAAAATTTGAGAGCAGTCACGAAGACAAATCAGACATATCCCTGGCCTGGAGAACCTGGGTTTTCCATGAGCGCTGCCTGTCATAAAATGGGCTTCTGGCCAAGCACAGTGGCTCACGCCTGTTATCCCAGCACTTTGGGAGGCCGAGGAGGGCAGATCACTTCAGGTCAGGAGTTTGAGACCAGCCTGGCCAACATAGTGAAACCCTTGTCTCTACTAAAAATACAAAAATTAGCTGGGCATGGTGGTGGGTGCCTGTAATCCCAGCTAGTCAGGAGGCTGAGGCAAGAGAGTTGCTTGAACCCGGGAGGCAGAGGTTGCAGTGAACCAAGATTGTGCCACTGCACTCCAGCCTGGGTGACAGAGCGAGACTCCATCTCAAAAATAAAATAAAATAAAATAAAATAGTAAAATAAAAGGGCTTCTGACCTGTCTCTCACAAAGAAAGCCACAGAGAAGGTGGGGTCTGGGCTCTTGGATCCTAATCAGGCCAGCTATGCAGCATCTGAGATGATAGTAGCCATTCTAATGAAAACAGCCACTGCCATTTACTGCATGTTCACTCTGGACCCTGCAAGGAACCCTTCCCACAATGCATCTTATGGGCTCCTCCCCACCAGCCCCATGATGGAGGTGCTGCTATTCCTCCCATTCAACAGGGGAGGAGACAAAGCTCAGAGAAGAGGTATAATTAGTCCAGAATCACTCCGTCAGGGCCAGAGATGTGTTAGAGCATTAGAGCCCAGATGTGTTGGTTGCCATGGTCGGAGTCCTTAGCACCAACACCAAGGTGCCACAAGGAAGCCAGAAGCCCAGCACAAAGAGATGAATGTGACCTTGTCCAGGGAGGTCAGGGAAGGCTTTCCAGAGGAGGCAGCATTTACTCTGGACCTTGACAGATACATAGGAGTTTTCTAGGTGAAGGGGAGGAGAGAAGCATAATAGGTGTTAATCCTGTGGTCCATTCAACAGGCATTCATTGTACTCCTGCGTGCTGGGCAGAGATAATGCCCTTCTGGGAATAAAGCCCTCAGATTCCAAAGGAGGCAGAGAGGAAACAACGTATTGCTATGAAACACAGAACAGGACCTGGGTCTGCGCGAGAGAAATCTAAAAGCAGGCATTGAGCACCTACTGTGTGCTCACATTTTATCCTTGCCATTTGATGTGGAAGGTGTGTGCCCATTTTCAAAGAAAGAAACAAAGGCACTGAGGCCATAGGCTTTGGGCTGCCTGTGCTTGACAGAGGGGAAAAGGAGGAGAGTGACCTCCTGCCTGTCATGTAATAGGTCTCCGACCTGCCTGTGCCCAAGAAAGGTACAGAGAGGATGGGTTTGGGGTCTGGGATCCTGATTAGGCCAGCTGGCAGAGAATGGCAGGGAAGGGGCCTAGAAGTTCCAACTCCCTGGCAGGTGGTCTCAGTAGCCTCAACAAGGTCTGACCTACACCCAGAGGTGCCTATCACTGTTTGTGTTACTTGCTTTGGGACCTTGAGTAAACCATTTTATTCCCCTGGGCCTTCTGTTTCCTGAACTCCAAAAAGCTAAATGTGATCTTTGAGGCCCTGCTTCTGGCTTAGGCATTGCAGATTTCTAACTGTAGTGTATTAGGTTACTATTGCTGCTGTAACAAAAAACCCATAGACCGGGGAATTTAAAATCGATCAGCTGACAGTTCTGTAGTTCAGAAGTCTGACACAGGTCTACCGGGCTGAAATTGAGGCAAAGCCACATTCCTTCTGGAGGCTGGGGAGAGAATCTGTCTCTGGGCCTTTTCTATCTTGTAGAGGCTGCCTGTTTCCTTGATTCACAGACACTGACTCTGCTGCCTCCCTTTTCTACTTTTAAAGGTCCTTGTATTCCATTGGCCCACCCAGATCATCCAGGGTGACCTCCCCTGTCTTAAAGTCAGCTGGTGAGCCACCTTCACTCCATCTTCACCCTCCTCTCCCTTTGCTATACGCTGACATATTCACAGGCTCTGGGGTTTGGGATGTGGGTGTCTTTGTGCAGCCATTATTCTGCCTTCCACACCTGGAAACTGAGACATTTCTGGGAGACCTTGGGCAAGCTGTCTCCCCTTTTTGGAACCAGTTTTCTCTTCTATGAAATGGTGTGGCTGCTTTGAAAACAAAGTGAGGGGATGAGTGTTCACGTGGGTTACAAAGGGTCAAGTGCTGTACATGGGATTAATTCTTTATTCTTGGGGTATTTCTATTGCCAGCAATGGCAGCTGGCGTCCTCTCACCGGGCACTCATGCCTTCCTATGCCTTGTTCTGAAAAGCTGCAGCCCCCGCGCCCGCCCCACTAGACCCCCAGAAAACAAACGTGGGTCTGTGGACCGCTCCTGCTCATTATAATCTCTTGCTTCTTTTCACAAAACCCCAGGGGCCCCTGGGATTTGGGAGCTGGGGGATGTCACTCAAGGATGCCTATTGAGCGCTAAACAATGGCCCCCTCATGAGGTCATAGGGCCGCTTAGCAACCACCCAGGCCCTTAGTAACAGGCTCAGAAGTGTTGATATTTACCCAACAGAAACTTTGGATTATCTCGATAACACCCAGTTCCTTCCAGAGAGCTGCAGGCATTAAAAGCAAGCTCCACCCACTCCGAGTTGCTGTTCTAGCTCTTCCAAGAGTGGGCCTGTTGGGGAGCAGGGAGTCCTGGGTTTCCTCCCAGCTCTGCAATCCTCTGAGGGCCTCAGTTTCCCCCACAACATGGAGATCAGACTAAATAAGCACTAAACATTTAAGTAGTATGACTGTATGTCCCTGCTGGCCCATAACAGTTCCATTTTATCAAGGGTATTAAAAGAGGCGTTTTCATTCTCAAGAGCTGGAACGTCAACTTTCCGGTCACCCACCTCTAAAAGGCCACTTCTAGCCCTCAATCCCATTGTTCTTCCCCTCCGCCCTCTTTCCCAGTCCTGAATTAATCCTGAATAGTTTCACCTAGTTTTTCAAGGTCCCTCTCTGTGCCAGGCATGGAACAGGGCACTTGGGAAACTAAGGCAAACCAGACATGGTCCCTGCTTTCAGGAGCTTCCAGTCCAGGAAAGAATGACACTTAAGCACTCTGCAGAAATCTAGGACTGAATCCAGAACCTTGCAGTTCTCAGACTTATTTGCGTTCTCCTCACTAAGCTATTTTAGTAAATAATAATACTCCATAGAATTCCGGTGGCATTTTGCAGTTTCTAAAGCATTTCCATTATGTTACCTCATTTAACCCTCATCATCTGAGGGTGTGACTTTAATATATTCCCATTGCACAGATGGGCAACAGGAGGCTAGAGACCATAGAGGACAGAGCAGTTGGGTGCCCTTGGGGAGCAATTCAATCTCTGCCTCCTTGCCTTGGAAATGGAGATATTAGCTCCCGCTTCATAGAACTATTATGGAGAGTAAATGAGACAGCAGATAGAAAGTCCTTTGAAAAATGACAGCTGCCTAAAATGAGTGTTTCTGCCCTGAGCTGTCTGTGGCCTCAGCAGTTGCACTTCCTGGATGTTCTCCAGTTCACCTGCTTCTCACATGCCCACAGACACCCATTTGGAGATTTCCTGACCCATTTTGGAGAACAGGGAGCACATCTTGGTTGGAACCCCAGCTCTGCCTCAGGGCAGCACTGTGGCCTCAGGCAACCTCTAGCCTCAGTTTCTTCATTTGTAAGAGGAGATAAGAACAGGTTGTCCTGAGGATGGAAAGAAGCAAACCACATAAAAGCAGTGCTCGGAGGAGCCAACCCAGCACACAGCCATTGCTCACAAACGGGAGGTTCTGGATTGCCTTTCTGATGTCAAGTATGTGAGGAGACTTTGAACCTGTTTGTGTGAGAGAGAGCTAGGGAGGGCAGTACCCACATGATGGGATTTTTCCCCTACCCCGGGAGCCAGGCCAGCACTCACTTTGGGCGGAAGGCAGGACGCTGCCACCTTCTCTAAGGTTAGCTTCCAGCCACGTTGCAGCAAGGGGGTTCAGCTGATGAAAGCTGTTCCCTCTGTGCCCCACTCACAGGAGAAGGGCCCCCTCTTTCCCTTTTCTTTACAGAGTAGCTCCACAGGGGCAAATCTGTCAAATGCCATGGTGATGCCTAAGTGGATTCCCGCCCACGCCCCTCGCCAGTGCTATGAGTCACCAACCGGCACCAAGGCGGCGACCGTGGGAAGGGTGTTCCCTCTCCGGCTGCAGAAATGCTGCTGCAGGCGAGCTCTAGAAAGCCAAAACTGGTCCCCAGGATAGGCACAGCGAGGTTCCTTATGCAACTTTTGACATTGTTCAAAATCAGTGTTACAGAAAGCCCAAACCCGGCCCCATAATAGGCATGGCTACTTTCCTTATGCAACCTTGGCATTGTTCAAAAGCAGTGTTAATGTTCGCAACTTCCATTTGCTGAGGGCCCTAGAGAGCTGGCCCAGGCTAGACTTCATGCCCGGCTTCCCACAGCCCAGGAAGAAGCTAGAGTCCCCTTTTCACAGATGTGGAAACTGAGACATGCTTGGGGTCACATGGCCAGCACATTCCCAGATGTGACTCCCCTTTACTGGCAGACCAAGGTAGCTTTTGGAATTGGAGACAGAGCAAAACAGGTAAATATTGGTACGTTGTGTTCTTGTTTGAATGAAACATAATTGTGAGCAATTGTGTACAGCTGCCGAGCTGAAGGTTTGAACTCTGATTTCTTAAAGGGAAAGAAAAATCTATCTCTAAATCTGAGTTAGCCTAGAATACAAATATGTTTTATAGCAAAATATTGCTTTATACAAAACTTTGAATTGCCAAAGCAGTGCTGTGGAATATGCGTGTGTGTTAGTGAGGTATTACAGAGGAAGGAACTGTATTAAGGATTGTATTTTGCAAGTAGCAGTGACGGTGATCACAGATCCCCATTTGAGATGTTGAGCTTGGCCCCTTTGGCCCTATCTGTGCCCGTGGTGGGCTTGATAATCAGCACGTCCATTCACCACTGCCTTGCCAGGTCCTAAAGCCATGCTACCTGCCTTACTGCAGGCTTGTCTCTCATCTTTCCCCCACTGAATTCACTAATCATTCCTCCATCAAGTACTCTAACTGTCCCATGAGCTCGTTAAGAATAGGAGCTGAGTTCCAGGAGGCTATGTGTTGGGAGAAGCGGGCAGTAGAAAATACATGTAGTTATTTGAGCGACTTAGTATGCCTGCCGTCTCTGGCTGGAGTCCCCTTCATAAAATATTCGCTCAGGCCAGAAAGAGACATAAATAAGAGTAGAGGGAGCAGAAGGTCTCCACACACATTCCCACCTGCCTCAGTGCTGTCTGAGCCTCAAACTTGCCTAACCCAAGTCAGGTAAAACCAGACTGTACCATTCAGCCACAGGAACAGCAGGCCGGGCCGTATCCTGCCAGCAACCTGCCTGATCGGAGGGTGTACTTTGCAGCCAGGGCTTGGTGACTGTGCATAACAGCTTCCGTCTCTCCCAGAACAACTGTGAATGTTTCCCCTTTGCTTTCACCATGACCTCACCCGGCATGGATTTCCTACTATTTAAAACTCTTCTGCAACTCGTTCCATAGACCGGGGTGACATTGATCCTTGCTATAATCAGAGGAGTGTGTGAAGCTGGTGCCCAGGCAGCCTGGGACCCTGGAGGGATACATTAAGACTTGACAGGGTTCCCATGAAATGGATTTCTGTGCATCAGAACCCGTACTCCTGTTGACTTTCATTGGAGCATTGAGAATGTGTCCTGCTGGAAGGGAGAAGTGTTTGATGCAGCTGTACTTCAGAGGGCACTAGACCTTTTTTAAAAAGTATCACGTAGACAAAAAATGTGCTTTCTGGGGTGAAAAAAACTGGTCTGTAATATTAGGATCAAGTTTATTTCTAGCTAAACAAAAAAGGGAAAAATCAAAATTTATTATATAGTTAAATTCATCTTGAGGAGACTAAAGAAAAGGAAACCAATAATATTCCATGGCCAGGTAAAATGCTCTCTCTACATTCCAATACGGTCCTGATCTTCAGGAAAGTGTTCTGTTGCATTATTGCTATTTAATTCAGTCCTAGGTTTCAGAAAAAAACTTAATATGTCTTATCACCTTCTGTAGTAAACATTTATTGCTTTTATATTGGTCTCAGATCTTCACTTGCTTTTTCTATTGAAACTTCAGAGGCTCTATTCTCTGTAGCTAGCCAGCCGCAAGAGACTCCCTTGGGCTAAGTTCCCAAGACCTGTCATGTGATACAAGTCATTGTCGTTATTGCTTCCTTGGGCTGTTAGCAGAATGTGATCCCATAGCAGGATATTAGAAATATATAGGATTTGGAGTCAGACCATTTTCTTGCTATGTGGCCTTAGGCAGTTGACTTAATCTCTCTGAGCCATGTGGCTTCCTCCCCTGAGTTCTAGCATCACTAGATAAGGTCAGATGGCCCTCCTCAGTGGGACCCTCAGTGGGCCCCTTCCCTGTGCTGGCCATTGTTTACCACCCTGTGCTGTCCCGTTCACTTTTCTATCTTCCCTGGGCTCTGAAATCTCCCTGCAGGCAGAGTCTTTGCCATCTCTGTCCCAGCACAGGGCCTGGCAAGGACCACAGGGCAGGGGTTTGAGATGGTTGAGAAAAAGAAGGAAAAGAAAAAAGGAAGTGAGAGGGAGAAAGAGAGGTACAGAAGGAGAGAGAAAGGAATAAAAAGTATAGAAAATGCAAACTTTAAACTTCTCTGCAACTCAGATATATTTTGCCACTGGCTGGCCTAAGTGATAGGACATGCTAAAAATTGTAGTATTGCTGCTGCCTCTCACTTTCCAATGTTCAGCACCGGCGTCCCCATCATCTTGCAGATAACACATATTGAGCACTTATT
Source organism: Macaca fascicularis (assembly GCF_037993035.2). Lineage (NCBI taxonomy): Eukaryota > Metazoa > Chordata > Mammalia > Primates > Cercopithecidae > Macaca > Macaca fascicularis. The sequence goes on along the minus strand of NC_088376.1, from coordinate 148,872,748 downwards.
TATATGCATGAGCTTGTTTGCTCTCCCAGGAGCCTGTGTGGTAGGCACATTTTCTCTCTTTTTCTCAACCATCTCAAACCCGTGCCCTGTGCTCCTTGCCAGGCCCTGTGCTGGGACAGAGATGACAAAGACTCTGCCTGCAGGGAGCTCTCAGAGTCCAGGGAAGATAGAAAAGTGAACAGCACAGCACAGGGTGGTGAACAAAGGCCAGCACAGGGAAGTGGCCCACTGAGGAGGGGCGTCTGACCTTACCTAGTGATGCTAGAACTCAGGGGAGGAAGCCACATGGCCCAGGCACACCTATTTGATAGACAACAAATCACGATTCATAGGAGAGGTTGAATCACTCACCCATGTCACACAGCTGGCACATGGTTTTAACCTGATCCCCACAATCCCAGAGCCAGTGCATTTAGTCAGTGTACCCTCAACACTTAGTTTTTGGCTTGACAAGTAATTGATTTCAATAAAAAGTCTTTGAATAAATGAATGGACCTGGTCATTTATCTCATTAGATGCTCAGTCTCACTCTTAGTTCCATCTTCCTGGCATATGTGATGACTGAAACAAAACCTCTGAGGTTAAACAAGCCTGGGTTCAGATATGAGCTTTCTGCGTTACCCTGGACAAGTCATTTTCTCTTCTCTAAGCATTGGCTTTCTTCCCACTAAAATGGGAATAATATTGGTGCCTTCCTCCCTCAGACTGGGTTCTGCCGGAAGCAGATCATAAGATGAGAATTCAACTGCAAGTAATTTATTTGTGAGGCATAGGAATGCTGGTAGGGGAGTAGGGAAGTAAGACAGGAAAGGGAATGAGGTGTTATCAAGCAAGTTAATTATTACTATGGGCACCTGGATCTGGGAGCCAGTGTAGAACCCACAGCTCATGGTTTTCCCAGCTGAGAGGGAAGGGAGCTGGGGTATCTATACACTGCCTGTATACCAGCTCCCAACACCCATCAATCATTGGCAGAGAGCTGCTGGGGTTGGTGAGTTGCATGTGCTCACTGCAAAGAACATGCTCAAGCAGATGCTGTGTGTAATATCAAAGCAGCTTGCCCCACGGTGGTTAGATCTGTGGGATTATGGACAAGGAAATAACAGCATCTCTGCACCAGCTCTTAGTGTTGCTATGATGATTAAGTGGGTTCATTTCTATAAAGCTTGGAGAACAGTCCTTGGCACAGATTAAGCCCCTTATGAGTGGCAGCTTGCAGGGGTCTTTTCCTAGCACTCTCTGTGAGATATAAACAGATGCCTTTGGGCTCTGCTCCTTAGAACCTCATCACCAGTCTACAAACAGTGATGTGGTCCTGCTGAGTGTCAGGTGATGGGCACAGCCATGAGCTTGACCAGCTCTCCAATGTTTGTGACCCCTTCAGGTAGACAGAAGATGAATGAGAAATGACAGAGGCAGTGCCCAGACTCCTTGTCCAGTGCTCCTCCCAAATGCCATGGAAATGGGTGTCATGCATGTGGAGGGTGTTGGGAAAATAGTCCAACTGGGATGCCCAGTGAGTATTTTTGTAGCGTAGGAAACATGTTCAGCAAATGTCTACACTGAGAAATTTCCTGGGGAGATTCCCTTCCACTTTGGCATAAGATGATTTTGCCTTAGAAGAGACTTCAGTTTCCCTAGACAGGGACTTGGAAAGTCCATGCCTGCAGCCTCCCCGAGGACTAATATTCAGAACTTTCATGGAACAGATGCATGAGAACAAGGATCTGTCTTCTCTGCCACGGACCAGCTGTGTGGCTTTAGGCACTCTCCCTCTCTGGGCCTGTTTTCTCATCTGTGAAGTGGGTACAGTGAGTGGAATGATGGGCATAAGAGTGCTTTGGGAAATGTAATCCACCTATGTCTTCTGGGGCAGGAGATACGACCATTGTCGTTACTGTTGTTGCTGTTGTTAGGAAAGGTGTGACCATGGGCTAGTCACTTCTTCTCTCTAAGAATCCTTTCTCCCTGTTGCCTGTGGTCAAATCCTAAAGGGCCAGGAATGTGAAGACAGCCCCGTGTGTCTTTGTACCACAGAATATGACTTTACCAGGCCTGAAAGGATTCATGTTCCAACCCCTTGTAGCAGGGAAACTGAGGCAGGCCTAAAGAGGAGAGAGGACTTGCCTGAGGCCACACGGCCTCAGTGGCAGTCAGTTCTGGGCCCAGCCAGAGCTGCTGAGTTCCAGCCCACTGCTATTTCCTACATCTACTGTGAGCTGTACCCACCTACCCCTCTGCCCCCGCCCTTGACCCGAGCTGCTCTCCTCTCCCCAGACCAATACAATTGACCCGCCCCAGCCAGGAAAGTCTGGGAGGGCACAGGGGCCTCTCACTGCTCAGTTCCCAGCTGCTGGAGTGTTCGTCTCTGCAGCAAGTCAACATTTTTGCCTCTGAGTTGGTGTGTGGCAGATGGCACAGCAGAACTGAGCCTTGGGGTCTATTTTTGACTCAGAGAGGACATTGCGCAAATGCTCAATGCTCACTGATGGCAGCGGAGGGTCTGGAGGATGGGACAGCATTAATCTATTGGCTTTGGAAGACCCACCACCTGGGCTCAAATCCTGGCTTTGTCACCATTAGCTGTGTGCTCTCAGATACGAGGTCTTCCTCTAAGAGCCTCTGTCTCCCCATTGTAAAGCAGCAAGATCAATAGGTTGTACTTCGTCAATTTGATAGGTTGGTGGCCTCTCAGAGGAAGATGAATACATGGTGGTGGGACTTTGGGGGCTAATTTACAGCTCTGAGAAGAGGAGGCCATAGGAAGGTAGGGACCTCAGAAGGAAGGAGTTCCTGGCAGGCCCAAGTCAGGGTCTGGAATGGAGCTGTCCAATGTGCAGCCCCTTCACACCCCATTTAGGGGCTGAGTGGCCCCCATGGGGTGGAGAGGCTGGCAGCTGGGGTGGGACCAGGCAAAGCCCTGGGAATGGGCCCCTTTGTTCTGAGTAGATAACACTGGACAGAGGGGCTAGGTGGGGTGGGCCCAAGGGAAGGAGGCGTCCGGCTAAAGTGGGTGAGGGGGACACACAGGCATCATTTGTAGGGGAGGCTGAAGGTGGGAAGGAAGTGGATATGGGGAGAGGGTTCTCAGCCTGCTACCTCCCTGTCTTGCCTCCTGCTGGAGTCAGGCAGATGGAGTCTTATTGGGCAGAATCCCAGCTCCAGGGGGCAGTTGGGGAGGCTGAGAGATGGGTGTGGAAGAGAGGCTGGCTCACAGAGAGCCTGCTGCATGCACAACTGGCCTCCGGCACGCATGTCCCTGTGTGTGTACTAACATGTTTTCTTCCATGCACATTTACTATAGAAAATGGGGAAAATGAAGACATTTTGTTTAAGAATCAAACATCTTAACCCCACCAACATTGACATTTGGGGAATACTATATCTTTCTCCTTATATCTTTTTTCCATACCATAACCATAGTAAGTTTCTTGTTGGAATCATGTAAATGACCCTATATCATTTCAGTTCTCTACTCTGCAGTTTTTTATTTGAGGTTATTGAGATATTTTCCTGGGTCATAAAAATTATTTGAAAACATGCTTTTTGGTAGATGCCTAATATTCTATCCTATGACTCCTCAGTAATTTACTTAACTAATCCCCTAGGACTGGACATTTAGATTGTGTCCAAATTGTTGCCATGATTTTAAAAAACCACTACTAACAATAAGAAAACACCATGATGAACATCTTTATGATCAAATTATGTCTGCATTCCCAATTATTGCATATTCCAATTTTGCAAATTTCTGTCCAATCCCAGAGGAAACAGACCACTTCTTTGTTTTTTTCAAAATGTTTGGGGTTTTTTATTTTGTTTTGTTTTGTTTTTATTTTTATTTATTTATTTATTTTTGAGGCAGATTCTTGCTCTGTCAGCCAGGCTGGAGTGCAATGGCACGATCTCGGCTCACTGTAACCTCCATCTCCCGGGTTCAAGTGATTCTCTCACTACAGCCCCCCAAGTAACTGGGATTACAGGCACCCACCATCATGCCTAGCTAATTTTTGTATTTTTGTAGAGATAGAGTTTCACCATGTTGGCCAGGCTAGTCTTGAACTCCTGACCTCAGGTGATCCACCTGCCTTGGTCTCCCAAAGTGCTGGGATTACAGGCATGAGCCACCGCACCCGGCCTAAAAATGGTTTTCTTTAATGTGTATATATGCTTACAACACATATTATTTAGTTTCATTTTTGTGTTAGTCCTTTAAAATGGCATCATACAGTATGTAATCTTCTGAGACTTGCTTCTTTCACACTTTCTTCTACTGGGAAACGTTTCTCAGACTCATCCCTGTGGTTCCAGCAGATGTAGTTTATGCATTTTCGTAGCTGTGCAATATTCCGTGGCATGACGATACTACAGTTTATTGATTCATTCTCTGGCTGGTGGGCATATGGTTGTTTCCAGGGTTTGGTTCTTTCAAACAATGTTGCTGGGGACATTCTCAGCCATGGTGCCATTTTCCTAGTAAAGGAACACAGGAGGAAAAACAAATTCTGGAAGAGGTGGGTAGAAACAAGAGTTGAGCACATACAGCTTGAAGTGAGGTGTCTGCAGGACATGAGCTGATTTTATTTTGGAGGAAGACTGTCAGGAGCATCATCTGTGGGATTGGCTGAGCTGCAGAGCACTTAGCTTAGGCTTAGCTGCCAAGGTCAGTGATCTGGGGCTCTTGAGCACAGGTGGAGCCCTCTTCTGTGCACCCCTTCAAAGAGGCAGAAGCATCGTTTGTGAAGGGAGCCTGATCCACACACCTGTTCATCTTGGTGCCATTAAAATCTGAGCCTCCCAAAGTGTGGAGTGTCTACTTTCAAGGTACCTAAGAGAATACTAGATGTTATTAAATAAGAGCTCATCACCTGATGGGAAAACTAGTCCATTTCCTGTTCTTTTTCCATCTTCCAGGTCCATCAAGGCAAAAGGTTCTGCTGGAAGTAGTCTATTTTTAATGACTTCCCCCACAAATATTTGCTAAACTCTGTTTGATGAGAGACCAGACTTTGGGACCAAGCCCCTAGGCAGGCAATAGGATCTATCAGACATAAGGATATGCTGTTGTTTTCTTTGCAATTCTTTGTTGTACTCATCTCCTATTTGTGGTGAGTGGCCCTGGTTTTGCACTGATGGTAATGATACAATTTTCCCTTTAAGAAAATTGTTTAACCTTAAATCAAGCAGATTAGGGAACACTCATGAGCTCAATGATAGGAGAGATAGTGACCATGATGGCAGTCATATTTGATTGACTGAGGTTTGAGAAATGCTGACCTAAATCAGCCATTCTCAAACTTTTTGTCTGAAGACTCATTATGTTCTTAAAAAGTATGAAGAACAGGGTCAGATGCGGTGGCTTACACCTATAATCCCAGCACTTCGGGAGGCCGAGGCAAGCAGATCACCTGAGGTCAGAAGTTGTAGACCAGCCTGGTCAACGTGGTGAAACCCCATCTCTACTAAAAATACAAAAATTAGCTGGGCATGATGGCATGTGCCTGTAGTCCCAGGTGCCCAGGAGGCTGAGGCAGGAGAATTTCTCAAACCCGGGAAGTGGAGATTGCAGTGAGCTGAGATCGTGCCATTGCACTCCAGCCTGGGTGACGGAGTGAGACTCTGTCTCAAAAAAAAAAAAAAAAATTATGAAGAACCCTCAAAGAGTGTTGATTGTGTGTAGGTTATATCTCTCCAAATTTACAGTACTAGAAATTAAAACTGATTTTAATAATATTTCTTAATTCATTTAAAAATAGCAATAGTAAATCTATTATGGTAACATAAGTAACATAGTTTATGAAAAAATAACTCTATTTTCCAAAACAAAAACAATTAGTCAGAAGATTAAAGTTGTTTCATATTTTTACGAATCTCTTTAATGACTTACTTGAAGATAGTTGGATTCTTATCCACATCTGCATTCAACCTATTATGATATGATTGATGTTTTAATTGATGTATATGAAGAAAATCCAGCCTTACATAGATATATTTTTGGAAAAAGGAGGAGTATTTTAATAGTCTTTTCAGATAATTGTAGATACTTTTCTTTAACACCACACTCTCAAACTCAACAAGCTCAGTGTATTCAAGCTCAGACTGCCATAACAAAGTACCACAGACTGGGTGGCTTAAACAATAGTAATTTATTTTCTCACAATTCTGTAGGTTGGAAGTCCAAGTTCAGGTTCAAAAGCAGTCTGCTATTAAGCACATTGATCAAGTTTTTAAAATTTTATGTTCTGACTTCAGCCAGGGGCCTGCCAGGAATCAGTAGCAGACCAGAAGGGACAGAGGAAGGAATCATTGAACTGAAATATAGAACAATAGAAATTACCTACCTAATCAAAATAACAAAGAGAAAGTAGGCTGGAAAACAAAATGAACAGAGCCTTGCAGACCTGTTGGGACTATAACAAAAGATTTAACTCTTGTGTCATTGGACTACTGGAAGGAGGTGAGAAAAAGAGGGTGGGGCTAAAAAAGTACCTGAAGAGATAATGGCAGAAAACATCCCAAATTTGGCAAAAACACACAAACCAACCCTACAGATTCAGGAAGCTGAGCAAATTCCAAAGAGGATAAACCCAAGAAAATCCACATCAACCCAAAAAATAAATTTCTAAAAACTAAAAACAAAACAAAAATCTTGAAAGCAGTGAGAAAGAAAGAACATCTCACCAATGGGGGGTAAAAATTTTGAATGACAGCAGATTTCTCTTCAGAAATCATTACAGTCAGGAGGAAGTGGCACCTATCTCAAATGCTGAAAGAAAAGAACTATCAACCCAGAGTCCTATATCCAGCAAAAGTATTTTTCAAAAATGAAGGAGAAATCAAGACATTCTCAGATGAAGGAAAATTAAGAGAATTTTTTGCCAGAAGACCTATCCTAAAAGAATGCCTATAGTTCTCCAAAGAGAAAGGAGACAGTTTTTTTTTAAAAGAATTCCTGGGACATCAGGAAGGAAGAAAGAATATGGTAAGCAAAAATATGGGTAAATGCAATACACTTTCCTTCTCTTCTTGAGTTTTCTAAATTATGTTTGACAACTGAAGCAAAAATTGTAACACTGTCTGATATGGTTAGAAAGAACAAACAGAAAACAATATAAAATGGCAGACTTAAACCTTAATATATCAATTATTATATTAAATATCAATGACCCAAATACACCAATTCAAAGACAAAGATTGGCAGAGTGAATTGAAAAACATGACTGACTACATACTAGCTACAAGAGACTCACTTCAAATATAATAATATAAGCAAGTTAAAAGTAAAAGGATAGAAAAAAATCACATGCAAACGTTAATCAAAAGAAAGTGAGAGTGGCTATATTAATATCAGATAAAGTCAGCTTCAGAGCAAAGTAAATTACTAGACATAGAGAAGGATATTATAACATAATGATAAAAGGGTCAGTCAGGAAGACATAGCAATCCTAAATATGTGTGCACTAAACAATAGACCTGTAAATATGTGAGGCAAAAACCGATAGGATTGACCACAATTACAATTGGAGACTTCAACACTCATCTGCCAATAATTGATACAGCAACTAGGCAGGATATCAGCAGGAATACAGAAGAACTTAACAACACCATGAGTCAACAAAATCTAATCAACGTTTATAGAATGCTCCCCATAACAGCAGCAGAATACACACTGTTTTCAAGCACCCACAGAACATATGCTAAGTTAGACCATATCCTGGATCATAAAACAAACATTAGCAGAATTAGAATAATTGAAATCATGGAGAGTATTTTTTCTGGCCACGGTGGAATCAAACCAGAAGTCAATAACAGAAAGATATTAGGAAAATATTCAATCACTTAGAAACTAAATGATGCATATCTAAATAATCTATGGCCAAAGAGAAAGTCTAAATGTAAATTTTAAAACTACATTAAATTTAATGACAATTAAAATACAACCTATCAAGATTTGTGGAACCAGCTAAAGCATTGCTGGGAGGGAAATTTATAGTGTTATGCATAACTAGCAAATAAAGAATTCTGAAATCAACAATCTAACCTCCTAGTTTGAGAACCAAGAAAAGGAAGAGCAAAACAAACCCAAACCAAACAGAAGAAAGGAAATAATAAAGTTAAGAATAGAAATCAATAAAGTTAAAAACCAAAAAATGACAGAGAAAACCAATGAAACACAGAGAGAGTTCTTTGAAAAGATTAATAACATCAAAAAATTCTAGCAAAACTAACCAAAAAGAGAGAACAAGGAAAGAGAAGACACACATGAACAAAATTGAGAATGAAACAGAGAATAACACTACAGACCCCACAGACATCAATACAATAAGGAATACTGTGAACAACCCTGCACATATAAATTTAACAACCTAGTGGAAATGGACCAATTCCTCAAAAAACATGAACTACCACAATTCACCCAATATGAAACAGATAATTTTAATATCCCTGTAATTACTAAGGCAATTGAATTTGTAATTTTTAAATTTCCTAAAAAGAAACCCCCAGGACCAGGTAGTTTCTTTTTTTATATTATTTTTTATTTATTTTTTAAATTATATTTTAAGTTCTAGGGTACATGTACAAAACGTGCAGGTTTGTTACATATGTATACATGTGCCATGTTGGTGTGCTGCACCCATTAACTCATCATTAACATTAGGTATTTCTCCCAATGCTATCCCTCTCCCCTTCCCCCACCCCATGACAGGCCCTGGTGTGTGATATTCCCTACCCTGTGTCCAAGTGTTCTCATTGTTCAGTTCCCACCTATGAGTGAGAACATGCAGTGTTTGGTTTTCTGTCCTTGCAACAGTTTGCTCAGAATGATGGTTTCGAGCTTCATCCATGTCCCTACAAAGGACATGAACTCATCCTTTTTTATGGCTGCATAGTATTCTATGGTGTATATGTGCCACATTTTCTTAATCCAGTCTATCATGGATGGACATTTGGGTTGGTTCGAAGTCTTTGCTATTGTGAATAGTGCCACAATAAACATATGTGTGCATGTGTCTTTATAGTAGCATGATTTATAATCCTTTGGGTATATACCCAGTAATGGGATCTCTGGGTCAAATGGTATTTCTAGTTCTAGATCCTTGAGGAATCACCACACTGTCTTCCACAATGGTTGAACTAGTTTACAGTCCCACTAACAGTATAAAAATGTTTCTATTTCTCCACATCCTCTCCAGCACCTGTTTTTTCCTGATTTTTTAATGATTGCCATTCTAACTAGTGTGAGATGGTATCTCATTGTGGTTTTGATTTGCATTTCTCTGATGGCCAGTGATGATGAGCATTTTTTCATGTGTCTGTTGGCTGCATAAGTGTCTTCTTTTGAGAAGTGTCTGTTCATATCCTTTGTCCACTTTTTGATGAGGTTGTTTGATTTTTTTCTTGTAAATTTGTTTAAGTTCTTTGTAGATTCTAGATATTAGCCCTTTGTCAGATGGGTAGATTGTAAAAAATTTCTTCCATTCTGTAAGTTCCCTGTTCACTCTGATGGTAGTTTCTTTTGCTGTGCAGAAGCTCTTTAGTTTAATTAGATCACATTTGTCAATTTTGGCTCTTGTTGCCATTGCTTTTGGTGTTTTAGTCATGAAGTCCTTGCCCATGCCTGTGTCCTGAATGGTATTGCCTAAGTTTTCTTCTAGGGTTTTTATGGGTTTTAGGTCTAACATTTAAGTCTTTAATCCAACTTGAATTAATTTTTGTATAAAGTGTAAGGAAAGGATCCAGTTTCAGCTTTCTACATATGGCTAGCCAGTTTTCCCAGCACCATTTATTAAATAGGGGATCCTTTCCCCATTTCTTGTTGTTGTCAGGTTTCTCAAAGATCAGATGGTTGTAGATGTGTGGTATTATTTCTGAGGGCTCTGTTCAGTTCCATTGGTCTGTATCTCTGTTTTGGTATCAGCACCATGCTATTTTGGTTACTGTAGCCTTGTAGTATAGTTTGAAGTCAGGTAGCGTGATGCCTCCAGCTTTGTTCTTTTGGCTTAGGATTGTCTTGACAATGGGGGCTCTTTTTTGGTTCCATATGAACTTTAAGGTAGTTTTTTCCAATTCTGTAAGGAAAGTCATTGGTAGCTCAATGGGGATAGCATTGAATCTATAAATTACCTTGGGCAGTATGGCCATTTTCACAATATTGATTCCTCCTATCCATGAGCATAGAATGTTCTTCCATTTGTTTGTGTCCTCTTTTATTTCATTGAGCAGTGGTTTGTAGTTCTCCTTGAAGAGTTCCTTCACATCCCTTGAAAGTTGGATTTCTAGGTATTTTATTATCTTTGAAGCAATTGTGAATGGGAGTTCACTCATGATTTGGCTCTCTGTTTGTCTATTATTTGGTGTATAAGAATGCTTGTGATTTTTGCACATTGATTTTGTGTCCTGAGACTTTGCTGAAGTTGCTTATCAGCCTAAGGAGATTTTGGGCTGAGACAATGGGGTTTTCTCAATATACAATCATGTCATCTGCAAACAGGGACAATTTGACTTCCTCTTTTCCTAGTTGAATACCCTTTATTTCTTTCTCCTGCCTGATTGCCAGAACTTCCAACACTATGTTGAATAGGAGTGGTGAGAGAGGGCATCCCTGTCTTGTGCCAGTTTTCAAAGGGAATGCTTCCAGTTTTTGCCCATTCAGTATGATATTGGCTGTGGGTTTGGCATAAATAGCTCTTATTATTTTGAGATACATTCCATCAATACCTAGTTTATTGAGGGTTTTTAGCATGAAGGGCTGTTGAATTTTGTCGAAGGCCTTTGCTGTGTCTATTGAGATATCAAGTGGGTTTTGTCTTTGGTTCTGTTAATATGATGGATTACGTTTATTGATTTGCGTATGTTGAACCAGCCTTGCATCCCAGGGATGAAGCCCACTTGATCATGGTGGATAAGCTTTTTGATGTGCTGCTGGATTCTGTTTGCCAGTATTTTATTGAGGATTGTTGCCAATATCCCTGTTCATCAGGGATATTGGTCTAAAATTCTCTTTTTTTGTTGTGTCGCTGCCAGGCTTTGATTTCAGGATGATGCTGGCCTCATAAAATGAGTTACGGAGGATTCCCTCTTTTTCTATTGATTGGAATAGTTTCAGAAGGAATGGTACTAGCTCCTCTTTGTACCTCTGGTAGAATTCGGCTGTGAATCTGTCAGGACCAGGTAGTTTCACTGCAGAATTTTACTAAGTGTTTAAAAAATTAACACCAATTCTATACAATGTTTTCTAGTAAATAGAAGAGGAAGAAACAATTCCAATATATTTTATGAAGCTACTATTATCATAATAGCAAAACCAGACAAAGACAATACAAACAAATACAAAACTACAGACTAACATCCATCATGTGTATACATGTGAAAATCTTTAACAAAACATTAACAAACAGAATTCAACAGTGTGTAAAAAGAATTACGCATCATGACCAAGTGGAGTTTATTCTAGGGAAGCAGGGTTGGCTTAACATTTAAATACCAATTAATATAATCCACCATATTAATGGATTAAAGAAGAAAATCACATGATGGTATCCATCAATGTAGGAAAAGCAAATTCAACACCCATTTGTGATAAAACACAGAAAAAGTAGGAATAGAGAGAAGCTTCCTCACCTTGATAAAGAGCATTTTAAAAAACTATCTTATACCTATACTTACTGAATGTTTTCCCCTGAGATTGGGAACAAGGCAAGGATGTCAGGTCTCATCATTATATTCAATATAGTGCTGAAAGCTATAGCTAGTGCAATAAGACAAGAAAAGACATACAAATTCAAAGGAAGAAATAAAACTCTTTTGCAATGACTTGATTGTCTACATAAAAATCCCAAGGAATCTAAAAACACAAACACCCTAGAAGTAATATGTGAGTTCAGGAAAGTTACAAGATACAAACTAAGCATACAAAAAAATGTATTTTTATACACTAGCAATGGATATGTGGACACCAAAATTTTAAATACAATGCCATTTACAATCACTCAAAAAATGAAATAGGTATAAATTTAATAAATCTATAGGATTTATATGATGAAAATTATTAAACACAAGTGAAAGAAGTTTTAAAAGCCTAAATAAATGAAGATACTTGTGTTCGTGGATTGGAAGACTTAACATAGCAAAGATGTCTGTTCTCTGCAATTTCTATCAAAATCTCAGACAAATTGGTATAGATGTGGAAAAGATTCTAAAATTTGTAAGGAAAAGCAAAGAGTCTAGAATATCTAAAGCAATTTTGAAAAAGAATGAAGAATCAGTTTATGTGATTTCAAGACTTATTATATAGAAATCATGACAGTAGTATTGACAGAGATATGACAAATAGATCAATGGACTGAATAGATGACCCAGAAATAAACCCACACAAATATGCGCAACCTATTTTTAACAAAGGTGCAAGAGCAATTCAATGAAGTAAGATGATAACCTTTTCAACAAATAGTGCTAGAGCAATTGGACATCCATAGGCAAAAATAATGAAAATAATAATAATAACTTCAACCTAAGTCTCACACCACATATAAAAATTAACTCATAATGGACCATGGACTTCAATGTAAAATGTAAAACTATAACACTTGTAGACAAAAAGTAAGAGGCTGGGTGTGGTGGCTCATGCCTGTCATCTTTGGGAGGCCAAAGTGGGAGGACTTTGGGAAAAGTGGGAGGCCAAAGTGGGAGGCCAAAGTGGGAGGACTTTGGGAAAAGTGGGAGGCCAAAGTGGGAGGCCAAAGTGGGAGGACTTTGGGAGGCCAAAGTGGGAGGACTGCTTCAGCCCAGGAGTTCAAGACCAGCCTGGGCAACATAGTGAGACCTTGCCACTATTAAAAATAAATAAAATTAGCTGGGCATAGTTGTGCACACCTGTAGTCCCAGCTGTTCAGGAGGCTGAGGCAGGAGGCTTGCTCGAGCCTGGGAATTCAAGGCTGCTGTGAGCTATGATCATGCCACTGCACTCCAGCCTGTGTAACAGAATGAGACCCTTTCTCAAAAAGAAGAAGAAAGAAGAAAGAAGGAGAAGGAGGAGAAGGAGAAGAAGGAGAAGGAGGAGAAGGAGAAAGAGGAGGAGTAGGAGGAAGGAGGAAGGAGAGGAAGAAAGACAGGAAGAGGAAGAAGAAAGAAGAGAGAAGAAGAGAAAGAAGAAGAAAGAAGATGAAGAAGATGAGGAAGACAAAGATGAAGAAAAAGAAGGGGAGGAGGAGGAGAAGAAGAAGAGGAAGAAGAAGAAGAGGAAGAAGAAGAAGAAGAAGAAGAAGAAGAAGAAGAAGAAGAAGAAGAAGAAGAAGAAGAAGAAGAAGAAGAAGAAGAAGAGGAAGAGGAAGAGGAAGAGGAAGAGGAAGAAGAAGAAGAAGAAGAAGAAGAGGAGGAGGAGGAGGAGGAGGAGGAGGAGGAAGGGGAACTAGTGGTGGAAGAGGAGGAGGAGAGCAAATCCATAAAACAGGCAAAAAATATCCTGTGACAAGAATAAAAAGACAAAAAATCCTGTGACAAGGATAAAAAGCTAAGCTATGCACTAGAAGAAAATATTTGCAAACCGCAAAACCTGATGAGGTACTGATATCTGACTTATACAAAAAAGTCTCAAAACTCAGCAACTTAACAATCCAATTTAAAAATGGGCAAAAGACATCTCAACAAAGAGTATATGTAGATGACAAATAAGCACGTGAAAAGATGTGCAATGTCATTAGTCATTAGGGAAATGAAAAATAAAACCTTGATTAGATATTATTACACACCTATCGTAACGGCTGAGATAGAAAATAGTGACAACACCAAATGTTGATGAAGATGCAGAGAAACTGGATCCACTCGTACATTGCTGGTGGGAGTGTAAAATGCTACAGTCATTTACCATACTGGAAAATGGTTTGGCACTTTCTTAAAAAAAAAAAAAAAGAAAGAAAGAAAAAGAAAAATCAACTGCCATACAACCCAACCCAACAATTGCACTCTTGGGCATTTGTTCCAACAAACAAAAACATTTGTTCACACAACAAACCTTACATAAGTGTTTATAATACCCCACAACTAGGAGTAACACAGATGTCCTTTCACTGATTGGTAGATAAACAACTTGTAATGCATCCACGTATGGAATACTACCCAACAATAAAAAGGACCGAACTCTTGTTACACACAACCACCTAGAGGAATCTCCAGGGAATTCTGCTGAGTGAAAAGAGCCAGTCCCAAAAGGTTATATACTGCATGACTCCATTTATACAACGTCATTGAAAGAACAATATTAGAGAGATGGAGAACAGGCTAGAGGTTGCCAGGGGTTAGGGATGAGGGGCATGACTATAACGGGGTAGCCCAAGGAAGCCTTGTAGGGATGGAACAGTTCTACATCTTGATTGTAGTGGTGGTAGTGACACAAAATTGCAGGTAACATTTCGTAGAGCTACACACACACATACACACACACACACACACACGTCAAACTGCTGCATGTAAGCTCTGTAGATTGTATGATGTCACATGACTGGTTTTTATGGCGTGCTGCAGTAGTGCAAGTTAACCTTGGGGAAGTCCAGAGGGAGGTGCATGGGATCTCTCTGTACATTTCTTTGCAATTTCATTTGAATCGATAACTATTTAAAATAAAAAGTTACAAATAGGGCTGGGTGTGGTGGCTCATGCCTGTAATCCTATCAATTTGGGAGGCCTAGGCAGGTGGATCTCCTGAACTCAGGAGTTGGAGACCAGCCTGGGCAACACAGTGAAACCCCATCTCTACTAAAATACAAAAAAGTTAGCCAGGCATGGCAGCATGTACCTGTAATCCTGGCCCCTTGGGAGGCTGAGGCAGGAGAATTGCTTGAGGTTTCAGTGAGCCGAGATCGCACCATTGCACTCCAGCCTGGGCAACAGAGTAAGACTCCATCTCAAAAAAAAAAACATACAAATAAATGAATAAATGGATTGAGAGAGAGAGAGAAGGAAGCTGACAGGGAGCCATGTAGCACCCAGTGCCCTCTGCTGCTGCTGTTTATTGGGTATTTCTAAGACCCACGGCACTTATGCATATTATATTTTAGTTACCCCTCACAAAAATCCTGAAAAATAGGTATTATGATCTCTATCCTCCAGATGGGGAAAAGGAGGCTCAGGAAATTTAAGTTACTTGCCCAAGAAAGTATTTCTGTCTCTCCAGGACACACACCACTCTTTCACACTCCTTCTGCCCTCACAGGCCACACACAGGCCATCTGTAAAATGGGGACAACAGTGGCATCTTATGAAGATCCAGCAAAGATAATTCATGTAAAGTGCTTAGCAGAGTAGCTGGAACATAGTAGGTGCTCATGAAATACTTATCAAGTGAATAGAACTGCTAGGTGCCCGATGCATGTTAGTTCAATGAGGCAGCCCTCTCTCTGGGGCCCACCACTCAGCCTTCCCAGTCTCAGACAGGGAGACCCCTCCCTGAGTGCAAGCAAGTGGACTTGCACCCCTGAGATGGGCTCTGGGACCAGGAGGGGCAAAGCCCACCCAGGCTGGTCTGAATGCAGAAGGCAAGAGCTAGGTCCTTGTCAAACCTGTCCCTAGCCTAGAGCCAACACATCGGGGACACTCCACACCACGGTTAACTTCCCTTCTCCTTTCTGACCTGGGTCCCTGTCATGTCACCCACCCCTAACTAATGCCATCTTTCCCCTTTTCCAGAGCTGAACTTCGTCACCAAGTCCCTAGAGCCAGCAAGACATGGGCCTCAGTTTCCAAACCCTGACACCTCTCATTTAACCAGAAGACGTGGAGGGGTGAGTTGGAGATGGGGACTTGGTTGGGGGGTATCAACCTGGGAAGAGAGATGCTGGGAGTGCAGGTTGCCAATGGAGGGTCAACTGAGCAGGAACACAGTGTTTGAAAGCAGCTGTCTTCTCTCTGTCATCCTACTGGGGACATGTATCTTATTTATGCAACATTGGGCCAGTTTGGGGAAATTCCCTGGAAGCCCTATGGCATTTGAATTAGGAGCATGATGTAGACTGTGGAGGAGGAAAGCCCCATCACATCACATGGTAGATGGTTATCAATCCAGGTTCTGTCCCAGCACTGACACTGGGGAGCCCAGGCGGATCTGACACTGTCTCTGCCCTGGGAGGATAGACTGGTGCCTGAATGAAAAGCCAGCAACCTCACCTGGTCCTGCTTCGTTCTTCTACCCTCTGGGTCATGCCCCAGCCTGCACATGAAGACTTGGAGGTGAGGTAGTCAGGGGGGCTTGCTGGGACATGTGCTAAGTGCTGACAGAGAAGACAGGACAGACCAGCTGGGTGGCAGTAGTATGTTTATTGGTTATTGAGAGTTTGGCAGCTGGACTCAATCCCAGGTTCAAATACCAGTTCTGCAACTGGGACAGCCCCTCTGAGTCTCAGATCCCTCATCTATAAAATGGTATTTTGCAGATGATTCATGTAAAGTGCTTAGCAGAGTAGCTGGAACATAGTAGGTGCTCATTAAATTCTTATCAAATGAATAGACCTGCTAGGTGCCTGATGCATGTTAGTTAAATGAGGCAGCCCTCTCTGAGGCCAGAACACCACTCAACCTTCCAGAGTCAGCATATATGGCAGCTCTGTGAGATTTCTGTGGCTCCTTACTGAAATCAACCATGTCTTCCTCTGTGCTCCTACAGGCCTTTCTTGGGGCCACTGCTATTTGCCTTGCTTGACCAACCTTACATTAGGGTGATATACAAATCTTGGAGTGCATGCCCAATGGACCCAACATATAAGAGATCAGAGCTCTCACTGCTCATCTTTCAGCATCAGACACAACTTCTGTTGCACAAGCTTGTCCTCTGAGCCAGAGCTTAGAGTCGTCATCTTGTTTGACCTTCCCAGCAGGCGCTGTTAGCCCTTTTCACAAATGAGAAAACTGACGCCCAGAGAGAAGAAACCTTGCAGCCAGCGTGCAACCCTGAGCTTCTAACTGTGCAAGGCAGCATCACTGGCTTCCTACTGCCTTTGTGCCTGCCTGAAGATGAGTAACCACAGACTCAACTCAGGGAGGGAGAAAACAAGCAGACGGGCCACGTGCCTCCCTGCTCAACCCTCAGACACCACCCAGACCTCTTGCTTTGCTAAAGTTTGGTTTCTCGCCCAAGCACTTTGGGACGAACCAGATTGTTTCCAAACACATTACATAATTGCTCACATATTTATTTAATGCCATCTCTTGAATATTAAATGATCCATAATACGGAACAGAAACTTGAGCATCTAAACCCAGCAGCTTTTGATAGGCGTGGGTGGGGAAGGAGGTTGAGGAGAGCCATCCATGAGCCATCCTCCGGGAGAGGCGGTGACATCACTCCTCTCCTCCTCCTGAGATAGGTTGACGAAGGCTTCCCATGCCCATCGGTGGAAACCAGGTAGTAGAGTTTTCACCACGGAGTTCAACCTGTTTTATTATATAATAACAAAGATGCATCATCTTCTCTCTAAAGGATGCTTGAAGCCAGGGCTTAGCTACCTGTTTATTTGGTTACAAGGGTTTACTGAGCACCCTCTATGTGCAGTCATTGTTATACATTTATTCACCTCTCATGTGCCTTTATGAATGGGACAAAGAGACCTCTGGCCTCAGTGGGACTGGGGAGGGATGAACAGGGCCCAAGATAACGTGGTAATGTGAGCGGAGGGCCCCTGTAAGGAGTTTGAATCACAATCTATGTGCAGTGGTGAAGTTATTGGGGGTTTCCAGTAGTCCGATCAATGTTTGAGAAACATCCCTCCAAAGCCAGGAGAGGATGGGGGGTGAGGGGCACATCAGGAAGGGCCAGGTCACAGTTCTAGGTCAGGGGTGCCAGGGGGTGGGGCGAGGAGAATCCAGGGAGGACATGAGGGCCACTCAGACCCTAAGTGGTGACCTTCTAGCCTCAGAAGTGGGTCTGTCCAAGGTGATTCTAAGTTTCTCTGAGGGCAGCGATGGAGGGCCTGGCCTGATGGCCAGCAGGAATCACAGTCACACCAATGTCAATAATCATCTCAGTGCCTAGGAGTCCCCAAGCACTCACTGCATGCCAGGCATTGCGATGAGCCCCTTGTCCTCACCACCAGCCTGTGACATGTACAATTTTGTTATCCTCATTTCACAGAAGAGGAAAGCAAGGCTCAGAGTGGTTAAGTCCAATGCCTGGATTGCCAGGAAGTAGCATCTATCTCCACACATACAACCCATGTTGGTTGAATGAATTCATTGTAACAACAATAGTCACAAAAATCACCATAGCAATCACTTAATACAGGGCTCACTTTGTGCCAGGGCCTGTTCTAAGTGCTTTAAAATGTTTAATCATTTAGTGCTCACAACAGCCCTATAAGACATACATGACCATTCTTATCCCCACTGTACAAAGGAAGAAACTGAAGCAGAGTGTTCAGTGTTAATACCACCCAAGTTGGGATTTGAACCCTGGTAGTATGGTTCTGGAGTTCAGATTTTCAGTAAAATGCAGTGCAGGTGGAAGAAGTAGCATCTGCTGGGAACCAGCACTCCCACCCCGTGCTGTCTGCATTTCCAAGTGGGGTCAAAGCCACTGGCTCACTGTCGATGGGACATTCAGCAGCACGCCTTTTGGGGCAGACCTGGGCTGAGCCCGAGGGGAGGGAGTATGTGCCAGCAGACCCTAAAGCCTGAAGACTGACCTGTTCTCTCTGGAGCCAGAGCGAAAGGGCCTCCCAAAGCTTACCCCTCCTGCAACTTCCAAGACGTTCCAACCACAAAGCAGCTCGAGTCACTGCCTCAATAAGGGAATCAAGGAATCTTGTCACTCTCTTTGCCAACAGGAACATCCAGAGAGGAAAACCAACTAAGGGAAGTTGTGGGGTCAGAAAATGTTTATGAAAAATGTTTTACCCCAAGACTGTGCCAGAACAACTAAATCCTCCCCAGCAGAAACCCTTTCTAAGTAAAAATGACAGGCATCTTTCCTTATACATAAGTTCAATCGGCAGAATGTCCACGTCAGCAATGTATTAGGCAGTTGTAATCAACACCACTTTACAAAGCAACTGACTCATCCTGCCTTAAAATGTGGACAATAATTCCCATCTGAGGGCCATGCTGGGGGATGGGAACCCCATGCTCAAGAAAGTGCTTTGTCAAAGATGGAAACTGGCACAAAGGAGGGTTTTAAAAGGACTTGAGGATTCTTAAACAGTTTATCCTTTTGGGGAGTTTGAACTTTTCTCTGCATTCCTGTTCTCTTCAATGAGAGAACGAAGGAAACAAAAACGTGAGCCCCCTCTGTGGCCAGACTTCCCCAGTCTAAAATTCAGGGAAGGGAACAAAGAGGTTGCATCAACACACGCCCCAAACCTCTGGTAACCACTTGTCAGAGCCAGGGAGCCATCGCACGAGGCCTGTCCTGGGGAGGAGGCGTGGTGCAGTGGGACACTCCGGCGGCAGGTCGTCTCCCCTCTGCCAGGTGCAGGTCCCAGCTGTGCAATCCTGGACAAGTTACTTAAGTGCTTCCCATCTCAGTTTTATATTCTTTAAAATGAGAGCCCTCCTTTTTGAGGATGTTGGAAGGATTCAATGGAAGAGAAAATAGGATATGCCCAGCTTAGGGCCTGGAATATTGACGACTGCTCGGTGAGTTTTGTTCTTTTATTGGTCCCCAGTGGGAACAATCGCCTCAAATGGTGAGGACCCCAGGCACCTTTGCTGGGACCGTGTTGGTCTCTCTCAGCCACCTGAGGACTGGGAAAACAGAGTCTATCATCTGTATTAGTTTGTTAGGGCTGCCGTGACACATGACCACAAACTAACAGAAATGTGTTGTCTCACATTCTAGAGACTAGGAGTCCAAGATCAAGGTGTCAGAGGGCTTGGTTCCTTCCAGGGATGGTGAGGGTGACTCTTTCCCGGCCTCTCCCCCAGCTACTGGTGGTTCGCCAGCCATCTTCGGAGCTCCTTGGAATGGAGAAGTAGCACTCTAGTCCCCTGCCTTCATGTCATCTTCCCCCAGTGAGTGCCTCTGTGTCCAAAGTTCCCTTTTCATAAGGACACCAAGTCATTCCAGGTTAGGACCCATTCTAATGGCCTCATTTTAACTTGATCACCTCTGTAAACACCCTCTGTAAATGCCCATCTGTACCTCACATTCTGGGGTATGAGGGGTTAGGACTTCAATCTATCTTTTCGGAAGGATGTAGTTCAACCCATAGCCCCATCATAATGATTTGAAGCTGATTCTGGACAGACCACCAGTTCTTTCATGACATTTAGGTTCCCAAATAGACTCGAAGAATATTTTACGTCATTCTCTAAAATCTGACATCCTTCTAAAAATCACTGATGTCTTAGCTTCCAGGGGATGCCCATTGGCCTTAAACTCCAATCTGGGACTGTGGGATCATTATCTTACATAAAGAGTCTGTAAGTTTAAAGCCGAGCGCTTTCTCTGCACAACTATATTCTAGACTCCAGAAACACGGGAAGCCAGGGACTTAGCTTTCAAGGTGGTTACAGGCCGGAAGGCCACAAAACAGGTAGGTGTACAACTGGCTGTTGCTGGATAGGGGAGTGCCAGGAAGATCATTCCTAAAATGATCTTCAAAGGGTGAGAGAAAGAGGTTTTCTTCCTAGATCACCTCCTGTCTTTGTTTCCCTAGAGAAGTAATGTCCTTCCTGGGTGGTCTGAGAACCTCTGGGGTGCCCCTACTGCCTCTCGTCAGTCACTTGACTTTCATTCTGAGATGACACCCACTCCTGAGTCTTCCCCCAGGAAGGTGGGAAGTGGCACAGAGACCCAAGCCCATCACCCCCGCTTGGCTGGGATGCCCAGAGAGGTGGGGGGTCAATGCTGGACCCCCTTTATTGCCAGCTCTCCATTTTTTCCTCCCCAGTCATCTCATGGATCTGAGAAAGTTAACTAAGCTTCCCCATCCCGAATATGAGCGGTTCTCACATTGCTTGAACTGAGAGCCTACAATCCGTATTCGCACCCTGACACCAGCACCAAGCAAGTAATCGGGATCACAGGCATGAGCCACCGCACCTGCTTAAACTGTATTTTTAAAAGTAAAAGGCTGGAAAGCAAAGGAAGTCCCTAGATTGACTAAATAATATGTTTGCAGCGTAGACGTTCTGCTATTTGTCAAACAGGAGTTGCTGTGATTAGCAAAATATCAATTCACATAAAAGTGAAAAAATATATTCAGGGGTGTGTTCCTTACACCAGAAATATTTAAGATAAAACACATGTTGGCGTGCGAAGGGGGACGATTACAGTAGCTGGGAAACTTGCTCATGTGGAAAGTGCTCCTTCTCCAAGGATGCTGGAGGAAGGACAAGCTGCTCAGCAGGAAACAATAAATGTTTTCTTCCTGTTTCTCTATGAAGAGAAAGTGATCAGGCACATTATAGGGCACAAGCAAGGAGTGTCACGGGGCCCAGAGGCAAGGTGGGTAGGGGACTCTGTTACACTCTTTTCCCCTTAGTCCAGAGAGGCTTCCTGGAGGAAGCAAGATTCTGTGCTGTTTGGCCTAGGCTCTCCTGGCCTGGCGTCTCCCCACGTGACCTGTTTCAGTGGAAGCCTCCTTGGGTTGGGCCAGATGCACGCATCGTAACCACCCTTTCCCCATGTTCCCAGGGCTGCTCCATGCCAGCCAGTTGCACACAGAGTCCTCAGAACAAAAGAACTTCCAGGTAGCCAGGGCTGAAGCCAGGGTGTTGCTGATAGGATCAGGAGCCTCACGCTTGTGAGAACAAAGGCCCAAGAAGAAGCCAGGGGCGCAGAGTAATGCCCACCTCCCACGTTGCTTTTGACAGAGACTACTGTTTTGCCAATTACCACACTGTGGAGGCCAGCCCACAGACCCTGATGGCCAGCCCCACTCCCCTGCCCCTCTTCACCCCGCCTCCCTCCTCACGGATCCCCAGGCCAGAAAGGGAGGCAGCCCTGCTGGCAGCCAGGCCTGGGTGCCGTGGCCACCTTGCAGGGTGTGGCCATACGCTGCAGACTTCTGCAGTGACTGTAGGTGCCAGAGCCGAGCAGTCAGAGAGGGTACTTGTGTCTGTGGCCTGGGACCCAGCGAGGAGACCGGGTGATTCACCGTCATCTCTGGCCAGGTATGGGAGGCTGGGTTCGCAAGGCCCTCCCCACAGCCCTGGACTGGTTGGT
This sequence comes from Macaca fascicularis, assembly GCF_037993035.2. NCBI lineage: Eukaryota > Metazoa > Chordata > Mammalia > Primates > Cercopithecidae > Macaca > Macaca fascicularis. The sequence continues at coordinate 148,850,598 of NC_088376.1, read as the reverse complement.
CTCCCCAGGAGCCTGGGTCTCCAGTCCAGGGCAGGGCAGTGGTGGGGAGGTAGGGGGTTGCTGAGATGCAAAGGGTGTAAGGAGAGGAATCTGTGAGGCTTTGAGTCCTTGTCTGGGAGGGAGAGTAGAGGGCAAGCACTGGCCCAGGCAAGCTCTTTAGGTATTGATGAGGAGCCCCAGGGGGCACTATCTCTGGCCTCACCCAGCTCCATAGGCGTGCTCCCTCCAGAGGGCGGGGAAAGCGAACAAGAACAGGGGCTCTGGAGCCAGAAGACCCAGGTTCACATCCTGACACCCAGGAGTCCACTGGGACATTTACCTCCATCTCTCTGTGCCTCAGTTTTCTACCCTGTAAAATGGGGTTGGTGGTAACAGTTCCTCTTTCATAAGGCTGTGTGAAGATCAAATGAGATAAGCGAGGGAGCCCTTCGACACAGGCAAGTGTCCAGTAGCTGTTAGCTCTGAGCTGCCCCCTTTCCCTCCCTGAACATGGGAGCCGCCCTCAGAGGCAGCAAGGCTGATGCTGGAAGGAAAACTAAGAGACCCTTGAGGCTACCTGCCCATCTCAGAGGTGCAAACACAGGGGAGATGACCTAGGTCGTGGTGTCAGTTTCTGATCAGACAGACTGGAGTTTGAATCCTGTGTCTGCAAACGGTTTAGCTGGGAAAGCTTACACACGCTCTCGACCCCTTGACCCCATTTTAAAAATACGTGAAATGGGGATAATAACAGGACCTAGCTGATGGGTTATATATAAAGATGAAATTATGCTGTATACATAAAGGGCTTATCCCATGCCTTATACTTAAATTGGGAGCTGCTGTCACCATCACCACCACCATCATTACTATCATCATGATTGTTATTATTATTGTTATTATTATTAGGAAATAGAGACTCAGAGGGGGAAGGGACTCGCCAGCAGTCATGTAGCAAGTCAGAGGGCAAGGCAGGACTCAGCCCTGGCCCCCTACCCCTCAGTCCCTATTCTTTCCACTCCCCTCAACCCCTCATTGGTCCTAATGGGTCCTTCTTGGCCTTCTGCACACTCATCACAGACAGCTCCCGCTGACTTCACTGGTTCTGGGCATGACTCTGGGGGTGCCACACAGGGGAATCTGGCATCCCCCCAAGAGGCTGAGCCAGCAGACAGCCCAGGTTGGAGGTTACTTTGTCTCCATGATCCACAGCACCCCTCTAAAAGCCCTCCCAATCCCTGTGTCCAGGGATCACTGGCCAGGGAAAGTCTCTGAGGGGGCAGGATATAGCTTTGGAGGAAGCTGTCTGGGAACTGCACGCTCCTCAAGCTCCTCGCACCCCAAGGAACTCCTTATATAGGGAATGATTGGAACCCTAACTTCCACCAAAGCTTCCCTGGGCTTTGAGGACAGTCTGGGGGTCATGCTCAAGGGTCTTCCGCTTCTGTTGGCTGGTATACACTGTCTTTGCAGGCTCTGCTCTGTCTCTCCCACCTCCTGACCCTCCCAGGCAGAGATGAACAGAGACAAAAGAGGAGGCAGGGGAGAAAGGAGAAGGAGAGGATGGGGCTTGCTGTAAGGAGAAGGAAGGCTCACACACCTCTTTTAAAAATTCAAATACTACACACACAATCATCATTCCTTTTTACTGAACACTTACTATGCACCAGGCACTGTGTTAAGGACTTGATACATACTGTCCCAGTTCATCTTCACTACAGCCTTATCAAGTAGAAAATTATTATACCCACTTTGAAGATGAGTAAACTAAAAGGATCTTATTCATCTACTGTATAATGAATACAGTTGCGAAGCAGATGATACAAAACAATGACAGAGAATGAGTGAAATGTAACAGGGAGTCCTGGGGACTGTGGCAAATTGGAGAATCTTTTTTTTATTGAGGCATGACACACATAGTAGATAAAGTGCACTAATTTTAAATGCACCACTTTCTACACGTGTTTACACCTGTGTAACCACCACCCAGATTAAAATATTTCTTGTAGCCCAAAATATTCCTTCTGAGGTATTCGAAATTAATTTTTTCCAAATAATATTCTGCAAAACTGTCCCAGCCGAGAGGAACCTAAGGAGACATGATGACTAAATACAATGCAGCGCCCTCGATGGGAACCTGGAAGAGGAAAAGGGTGTTAGGTAAAAACAGAGGAAATGTGAATAAAGTATGGGTGTTAGCTAATATCAATATTGATTCATTGATTATGAGAAAGGTGCCATTCTAATAGAAGATGTGACTAATAGGGGAAACTGAATGCAGCACAGACAAGAACTCTCTGTATTGTCTTTAGGAATTTTTGTGTAAATCTAAAACAGTTCTAAAACAAAAAGGTTATTTCAAGATATTTTACAGATAAGGAGACGGAGGCCCAGAAGAGCAAATCCTCTTCTCAGGGCCCCACAGGAGCAGTGGACTAACCACAATCAAAAGGCTAGCCGGTGCTCTGGCTGCCAAGGGTGGGGTCAGGGGATGAGTGTGACAGGGGTGCTGGGGTCTCCTTGAATCCGTAAGTGCCTTACAGTGGACTCACCTCTGCAGGAAGCTGGCCACCCAGCTTCCCCTCTGCTCCCTCCTCCTGAACTCTCCAGGGCTGTTCGTTGAAAATCAGTTCTCCCACTGGTCTTGGCCCCAGAGGGAGTGTTCATGGGCAGCTCCTGTTCTGAGAGCAGGATGTCATCTTCCCACTCCTGCCAGTCTCGATGCAGGTGTCTCTGAGCCCCCCATGCCCAGCACAGGGGTGGCATGAGCACAAGGTGTTGGTTGAGTGTTGAATGGATAGATAAGTGAAAAACTGAAGGAGGGAAGAAATGAATGGCAAGCTGGGTGGTTGAGGGGATTCCAGGGTGTTAGAGAGTGCCAGGAGCATGGGCTCTGCCAACAGATGGCCAGAGTCAAATCCTGACTCTCCCACCTCTAGCCAGGAGAGGTTACCTAACCTCTCTGTGTCTCAATGTCCTCACCCCAACATGGGGAAAATAGTGTACCTGTCCTTAGAGGGCTGTTCCGGTTAAAGGAGTTGATTGACATGAGGGAGGGAAGTAATAAATAGAAGAGGGAAGGAGAGCTGGGGAGATGATGAATTAGTTGTCATATTGAGAGATGGAAACTTGGACAAAGCCATAAGACTGGCCATTCTCCCAGAAAAGAGGAAAAGGAGCAGCATTGTACAACGGTTAGAGCACAAATTTGGAGGCAGAGCTGCCAGGGATCAAATCCCAATGCCACCACTTACCGGTCATGTGACTTTGGCCAAGTGAGTTAACCTCTCTGTGCCTCGGCGTCCTCATCTGCAAAATGGGTATGATAGCAGTGGCACTCACCTCAGGAAGTGGCTATGAGAACTAAGTAGTTGCCTGGTGTGGGTATAGTGCTTAGAATTGTACCTGATATGTTTACTACAACCCTGGCATATCATGAGTGTGTTTTAAGGAAATAGGAAAGGTTTTGTGCCAGAAGCCCACCCCCTCCCTTGAAGGGGCTCCCACGTTCAGGATGCAGGTCCAGCATCACAAACTCACTTACCTCCTGAGTCCAGGGGAGAAAGGGCCCCTTAATGAAGTCAGGTGGAGAGGGGATGACCTAGTGGCCACATTTTCATCTCTGTGGCCTCACCCGCCTCCAGCCAACTCTGGATGGGCAGTGCTCACAGTATTTTAAGAGAACATAGAAATCTGGATTCTTACGCACTATCCCCCAATTTTTAAACATTGGCATTTAATTCAATTTTATTTTAAGCTCTGAGCAAAACAAACAAATGTATTTTCAGTGGGCTGCTCTCACAAGTAGCTGGTTTGTAGATTCCACTCCAGTCTAGTCCTGCCAGTTCACTTTCTTTTATTTATTTATTTTATTTTATTTTATTTTTGCATTTTAGAGAAGAGGAAACGGAGGCCTAGAGATAAATGCTTGGGCTCTGATATATCTGACCACTTAGTGGAGCCAAGTTCTCCTCTCCCCTGCTACCAGCCACACCCAGGATTCCCGAGGAATCAATCAAGTGGGGGAGGGAACATCAAGGGGGCATTTTCCCTGTGGACCAGGGTTTTTCCAATAGCATATTTGAAATATGATTTAGGTTAGCCGGACACCATTTGCACCGTGTGTCAGAGGTGCTGCTGGGCATAAAGCAGGAGCCTTCACCACTTCCAAAGCAATAGCAAAGATTCGCAATTTATGGAACCCAACTTCACTTCTAGCCCTGGGTGGGCACCAGGATTCCACCTTCCATGAGCAATGCTAAGGTGGCATGCCAGAGAGGAGTAAGTTCTACCGTGAAGGAAATCACAAAGTAAATGCTAGAGAGGTCAACAAAAGTAGGGAGACATGTTCAGGGGAGACATTTAAGTGTGATATTTTTAAAGAGAAAGTTAAGTTAAAAGCTTGTCACACTCTGAACTTGAGTTGTTTTACTCTTCTCTGTCGAAAACTGCTATCTGGTTCCCACCTACTTAACCTGCCTGCACCTCCACCTTCCCATCTACAAAATGGGCACAAAATAATAACTCACTTTGTACAGCTTGGGATGAGGATGGAATATGACATTTGTGGAGGATTAAACAATAAAAACCAGCCATTGTTGTCACTGTCAGCAGCTGCCAGCCCACCTGTTTGCACAAGCAGTGGCTCAAGAGCCTTTCACTCGTGGCCTCTCTTTATCCTAACTATCCACATCTGTGACCTTCGCTTGGAAGAGTCCAGTGCCTCTACCAGCTGTGGAGCACCTAGTGTGTGCCAGGTCCTGTGCTAAATTCTTCCACCTGTGTTCTCTCTTGTAGTCCTCAGAGCAACCCTGGGTGCCAACATCATCATCACCATCTCTGCAGCTGAAGAACCTCAGGCTCTGGGAGAAAACATGAGGCATCCAAGGTCACCCCCAGGTGTGAATGTGACTTTGAGCAAGCCCCATTACCTCTCTGAGCCTCCAGCTTCTTCATCTGTAAAAGGAGGTTCAGGACACCCACCCCAGGGCTGCTGTGAGGCTCTATGAGGTAATGACTTCGAAAGTGCACCGTCAGCTGTAGATCCCAGACAAACACACAGTGCGGATGTGAGTCCTTCAGAGGCCTACTCCTGTTTGGGATTCAGTGCATTTTAGCAGTAAGGGCTACTGAGAAGTTATTTCAAGTGTCTTTTTCTTGGGTGGTTTCAAATACATCTCCTTTCTCCAACTAACAAGCCCAACACTGGCTTCAGCAGAAGCTCTGCACACAGAAAGTTACTTCCAGTGGAATGACCAGGAGGTAGAAGTGAGATAGGCATGATGGTCACAGCGGAGACAGGATCCCAGAGAAGGTCTCAGGCTATGCAGTCAAACAGATGTAGGATCAAATCCCAGCTCCTCCACTTAGTAGCTGTGTGACCTTGAGACAACTAGCTAACCTCTCTCAGCCTAACACAGAGGGTTGTTATGATGAGGGGGATAAGCACAGAAGCTGAGAAAAAGCAATACACGTGTACTGGAAAGGAAGCCTGCTCAAATAGGGCACAGCAGTACACATACATGGGACCACGAGGAGCTGGAGGGCAGACACTGTACTTTTCATCTTGGCAACCTAGCTCACAGTATTCATTTTCAAAAATAAAATTTTACATTCATTTTCCTTTACGCCTTGTGCCCACCCACTTAATTCCCCTTGCCTTTCAACCCCCAGCCCCACCATCCCACCTCTGCGAAGTGTGAAAGAATACAGACTCTTGATACCTGACAAACCTGTGCTGAAATCCAAACACTGCCCTGCCTGGATAGTCTTGGATAAGTTACCTCCCCTCGCTGACTCTCAGTCTCCTCTTCTGTAAGTGGGCTAATATTGCCTCTCTAGCAGGGTTGCTGTAACAGTTAGAGATGATGTGTGTGGCTGGCATGGCCTCTGACACAAAGTAGGCATTCTGAAAGTGTCAGCAGAAATGCTGTTGTTCCTTCCAGGTGTAGCCCATGGCCACCTCTGGCTCTCCACTCACACTCAGACTAACTTCCTGAGGAGTTTACAATCAATTTGTCTCTACATCTCAGATGTCACCATACAAGCACCTTGGGTGTATACATCTCTAAAGAGTGGCATTTCACCTCCATTTCCACAATCACTTTACACAATTTCCACACTCTCACTGCTTCTATATTGGTTGAACTTGGAGGGATTAACAATGTCCTTAAAACACCTTAAAAAGGAGCATCAACAGACAAATCATTCTGGATCAAGACCAAATGGCTCAGAGATTAAAACACCTGTCCATAATCACTGACATTAGCCACTGATCATGGGTTTACTCATGCCTGTGAAAGTTCCCAGACTGAAAGTTCATGAATGAAGGATTTTCTGGTCCTGGATATCATCTTATCCTCAAAGATAGCCTGCAAACTCTTCACTGTTACTTAACTAATAGTTTACGGGGGCTTCTCTGATGCCTTCAGATCAAGGCTAAATTATTGAGAGGTGGGATTGGCTCTGCTTCACTGTGAGGATTTGTGTGGGGGCAGGTGCAGGGCTTGGGAAACGCACGAAGCTGGGTCACACAGGGGCTGGGAAGCCGCAGAGGGACAATCTGCTGCTTGGAAGGTGTGTGCCCGGAAGTCTGACGCTGGCAAGGGTCTCAGGCAAAACCTTGCCCAACGTCTGGCTAATATCCACTTACCCTGCATGCAACGCAGTCCCTGTTCTAGGACCCCCTCCTCAAAACTGCGAACAGAGTCTGCCCTGTTTTTAGCTGGAAAAGTCTGGCTTTAATACCTGACATTGTGGGAGGATTGCCACAGCCATATGCCAGGGGCTTGGAGAGTTTGTCTGCAGTGACATAGTCCAGTTGCCACTCTGAACCTGCAGTGATGTGTGGCCTGCAGAAGCCACATATGCCATATAGTTTGTTCCAATGCAAATCAAAATGGAAAGGCACTCCTTTTGATTTGGGTAGGCAAAGAAAAAAAAGGAAAAATAAAAAAGAGGCCGGGTGTGGTGGCTCATGCCTGTAATCCTAGCACTTTGGGAGGCCCAGGCAGTCAGATCGCTTGAGGTTAGGAATTCAAGACCAACCTGGCGAAACCCCATCTCTACTAAAAATACAGAAATTAGCTGGGTGTGGTGGTGTGCGCCTGTAATCCCAGCTACTTGGGAGGCTGAGGCACAAAAATCACTTGAACCCAGGAGGTGGAGTTGCAGTGAGCTGAGATTGCGCCACTGCACTCCAGCCTGGGTGACAGAATGAAACTCTGCCTCAAAAAAAAAAAAAACTTTTTTTAAAGAATTATTTTTATAATCTCTAAGTCCACCCTCTTTTCTTCGGCATTCATTTAGGATTTCTCTCCACCTGCCTCCTACAGTGAGGAGGTGAGGGGTTTTCCCAGCCTCCACAATTACCTGGCAAGGGCAGGAGTCTGATCTTAAAACCAGCACCCCACTCCCCTGCTGCTTGCTCCAACACTGGCTCCAACACCTGGGCCTCTCCCTCCAGGCCCCTGAGCTAATTACAGGCTTCCCTAAGTCATTGTAAGGAAAAGCTAATTAAATCAGGGTCGGCCATTAATTTTCTGGCTAAGGACAGGCAGCCTACACGTCTCTTCAATTCCAGAATCCAGAAACCACGGCTTGGAGCTTCCTTCAAGGTTGGGAAAAGGGTTTTATCTGTTAGGGCTGATTTTAGGAAAAGCAGCATGTCCCAGTGACCATAAGGGATCAGGTTGGGAACCTGGAAAACTGGGCTGCAGCCGAATCTATATGGGAACGGGTATGAGGAAGTAAAGTCAAATGTCCCTGCACCCACTATTAGCAATTTGTTGTGAGAAAAACGCCTGCATTCGATCCCAGCCCTGCCACTTGCTATGCAGGTATCCTGGTCCAGAAGTATCCACATGCAAGGCAGGCAGCGTCAGTGCTGGCACAGAGAGTGGAGTGAGTTCTGAGCCAATGTTTGTTGAATGAACAAGTGACTACTGAGTGCCTGGCTCAGTGCCACACACACAGTAAACACCCAAACAATATTTGTTCTCTTGTCCCTCTTGGAATCTTCTTTTGGGACTATAACATTCATGGGATGAGGTGGCTTAAGTTCCTAAAACCTTTATATCAAAACATTCATTGGAAACTTTCCTCCTTTGAGATCAGGCTGAGAGACGCCAGAGGCAGGGTAGGGGCAGGGAACTGAGTTCTCCACTCCTAGAACTCCAAAGCCTCTCACGTACCATCAGACGCCAGCCTGCCCTGCCGTGCTGCCATGCATCAGCATACCTCTCTGTAAAGCTGGGCACCTTGACAGGAGTCCCAGCTGTGACTCTTCTCCCTTTCTTGCTCTGTTCCCTCATTAGCCGGTGCTTGGCTGGGAGAAAGCCGGTCAGGAGTGGGCTCAGGTGAAGCTGGAGAGCTGAGGCCAAGGAAAGGTTTTGCTGGGGTGGGAGTGGCACTCTCAGCTTGGGGGCATGGTGGCACCCCCAGACCTTTGTCATGGGACAAGGCCAGATTCCCGGGAGTGCCTCCCCTACCCCTTCTAACCTCATTAGCCAAGTCCTCAATAACCCCTTGAAAGGCCCAGGCATTGCACATTGCACCTTCATTATTCGCTCCCACCTCGGCCACTTTATTGCAGATGGAGAGTGATGTGCTTAGCTAATTCAGGGGACCCCTAAAGGTGGGAAACAAATAGGGCAAATCTACAGTATGGCTGAGGACCACTCTGTGTGTCAAGTTCAGCTCAGTGCCCGGAGTACAGATTCCGGAGTCTGGTTTGAATCCCAGCTAGTTGTTTGACCTTGGGCAAGCTGCCTAACTTTTCTGTTCCTCAGTTTCCTCCTCTACAAAATTGGCATAATGATAACAGTATGTCCCTTGTGGGGTTGTTGTAAGAATTAAATGAGCTCATAATATGCCAAGTGTTTAGACAGGGCCTAGTGCATAGTTGGTGTTCCATGAACATTAGTCATTACTCATGATCTCAGAACGAATATCTCAGTTTACATTCGCCACAGACCAGCCTGGTCGGAGAGTATGATGGCTCTCACTTTACAGATGAGGTCCAGGGAGGGGAAGCCACTTGCCCATGGCCGCACAGAACAAAATCCCTGCCCCACACCTGTCCCCGACAGAGGGGAGACTGACAGCACCTGCCAGTGAAAGCGGGGCCCAGGGCAGGGCAGAGGTAGTGAAAGGAGCTTTCAAAGAAGGGCCAGGTCTCCCTCAGAGGCATGAGTGGAGTTGGGAGGTGGCTATAAATACACGAGGCGAGGGGCTCTGTAACTAGGCCAGGAATGTGTGTTAGTCATTGAGGTCAGCACGGCCTCAGCGGCGCTTGACTAGGAGAAAGCGGATCAGGAGTGGGCTCAGGTGAAGCTGGAGAGCTGAGGCTGAGGAGGGGTTTTGCTGGGGTGAGAGTGGCACTCTCAGTTTGGGGGCATGCTGGCACCCCCAGACCTTTGTCATGGGACAAGGGCAGATTCCCAGGAGTGCCTCCCCTACCCCTTCTAACCTCCGAGAAATCCTTCTGTAGCCCAGATCGGATCAAACCTCCAAGCTGCCTAAACCCACAGTCCTGGTTCCCAAAGGCAGACGCGAGTCCCCATTTTGGAGCGGGGCAAGCACACCCTCTCTAGTTTAATACCTGTGCACTTACTTTGATGTGTTAGGAGAAAAATACAACTGGCAAGGCAAATCCATGAAATTGTGGCTGTGAATGCTTAAGATAACACTAAGTAGAGAGATATATATGTTTCTAAAAGGGAGGTGATTTCAGGACAGATGCAAAGTATATGCTAGAACTTGCAGACTGGCAAACATCATTACTGGAGTTTGAGGGTTTCTGGTCCACAGACTAAATGGGAATCTTTTTGCTGTGAGGTTCCAAGCCCTACCCGGCCTTCTGATACTCCCACCCCAACCCCATCCTACCTTCATTCTTGCCGTGCCCACTACCTGGAGTGCCTCACTGGCAAAGGCCAGGTGAAATGTGCTCCTCACTGCAACCTGCACAGGCCGCCCAATCCCCCGTCCATCCACTGCCATTTCCCACACTGCGTGAGGCCATCCTATCTGCGGCCATTGCTCCCTCAGCAACAGAGAAAGCAAGCTCTCTGTCTGTCTTCCTACCTGCTGTGCCCAGCACGGTGCCTAGAGCCAAGCACAGGCCCGGGACGTGACACCCGGTTCACATCCTGGACCTGTCACTGCCTGGTGCAAGACTGTGCATGTGCAACCTTACGTCTCTGGGCTCAGTCACCTCCCCGTGCAACAGATGGGAATGATGAGCTTCCTTCTCCAGTGGGGTTGCACGGATTCAGTGAGTTTACTCCACCTCAAGGCTTTCTTAGCCCAGTGGCTGGCATGTGCTCAGCACTCCACAAGTAGTGACTGAGTAGTAGTATCATCAATGCTATTGTCGTTATTAAGGGCCAGTGGATATTCATTAAATGAGTCCATAGTGTTGCAGGCTGAAGGGGAGAGAAAAAAGAATAGAGCATGTGTGCATTTAGCCTAGAGAGAAAATTATCAGTGGCTATTTTCCCCACCCCTCTCATTTTGAATATGGGGAAACCATGGCCCACACTGCACCCCTAGGACCAGGACCCAGAACATTTGCCCTTCAGTCTATAGTGCTCCACCATCACCTCCCTCCCCAGGCTGGGGGAAGGGGAAGGGGTGGCTGAGGCCAGATGCACCTGCCCAGTGAGACACTTGCAGGCTCCCCACCCCCAGCCTTCCTCAGCTCCTCGGTGTAGACCCGGGAGACCTGGTTAGGAGTTCCAGGGCTGTGGTCTGCACCGAGCTGGCAGGAGAGTCCTCACTTCACTGAGGCAGTGAATCAAAAGCCTCATTCTTTGCAGACTCCTCGGATAGGTAGAAGCAGACTTGACCTTTGTCGTTTGTTATTTTTAGCAGAGCAGGCAAGGAATGATAAAAACCTGTATAGGAGCTGGCTATAAATAGCCTGTGGCTTTTCTTAAGAAACACACACACACACACACACACACACACACACACCTGAAAATTGTAGATCTAAACAAGCATTGCCCTTCAAAGTAGAATAACAGCATTAGCGTGACACTTTACAATCAGCAAGCCTGTTTAAGCTGTCACTTCAGCTCCGCGCACAATTCTACAGGGTGGACACTTCCATAGTCTCCATTTTGCAGATGAGGAAACAAGGAATGAAGTCAGCCAGGAAGGCTCTGGGCATGGCACCTGACACGTGGCGGAAGCCCTGTAAATATCGCTTTCCTTATCACTGAATCTCCGAGAAGTTGAGTAACTTGTCCAGTGCCACGCCAGGAGAAGGAAGAGAAGCAGGACAGACGCCAGGGCCACCTGTCTCCAAGTCCATGAGTCCCCTGGCTGGGGCTGAAGGAAGAAGAATTAGACCTGGAAAGGTCAGAGGAGTGGCACTGGATGTTATGGGGACAATGGGTTGAGAACTGGAATGACGGGGTGGTATCTGAGGTGCTGGCAGCTGAGAGGGGGTGGCTGTTTGGGAAGTGCCTCTGGGGTCAGCAACGAGAAAGGAAAAAGGAGGAGAGGAAGACAGAAGATCGCTGGCTAACAGCTTTTTAGGGCAGTGCCATGCCAGGGTCACCTCATCCGGCACTGCCCTCCTTTGGGCAGAGTGGGAAATGTCGGTAGGCTCTGTGGCGGGAGGGCTAAAAGCAGGTTATCAACACTGGGATGGGAGCCAACAGAGGCCCAGGGGCTGGGGCCAGGGCAGCCTGCAGCAGGGAGGAACAGGTTGAGGGTAACCAAATCAGAAAGGGGTCCTGAAACTTGAAAGGTAATGAACTCCAGGTAACCGTGTTGAGGGCCTGCCCAGGGTTCTGTGGTGTGCTGGTAAATGTTTCACAACCAGCTCTCAGGGAGGTGGATGTCCTGCTCTCCAGTGCTTGCTAATTTCTGTGGTGTCAATGCTCCCGCCTTGGCAGATTGTAAGCTGCCAACATGAGATCACTGACACGCACAATCGGCTCTCATGAGTCAGTATAAGCAACTCCAGAACAAGACTGCTGCCACACCATGCCACACAAGATGGAGATACTTATGTCCTGCTTGTTTCAAGGGAAAAGAGAAGGGGCTTATGGGCAGTTTTTAAGCTATCATTAATTGTGCATGTAACACATGACAGGCAAAGTATTTTACAGGCACTATCTCAGTTAATTCTCAGTACACAACTGCAAAGTAGATATCATTGTCACGTTAATGATGAAGAAACCAGGCTCAGAAGGGTGAAGTGACTTGCCCAAGGTCACAAAGCCCAGTGTGTGGTGGAGCTCAGACTTAAGCCCAGGCCTATGTGAGTTCAGAGCATGTGCCCCAGACATATACCACCTGGCCTCTAGCCAGGGTAGTTGTGGGAGCTCAGTTGGGCCTGGGTTTTCAGGCAGAGGCTGTGGGTGGGTTCCTCTGCAGGGCTGGCAGCTGAGAGCTCCCACCAAGTCACGGGGGAAATGGTTACCGCCCTTGGGGAAGGTCCTGAGAAGATTGAGACAACCCCCATGGGGAGAAAGCAGAGCAGGAAACGACCCTCTTAATACTGAAGAAATAAACCAATGGTATCTTCAGATTACCCCTCACTTTGTTTGAAATCTAAGATCAGATTGTCTATGAATCAAAAGTGTTGTAACCTTTGCAGAATAGAGATGAAAAAGCAAGCTAGATGTCCCTGAGCACCCACTATGTGCCATGTACATATGTATTACTCATTACGCCTCCCAACACTCCCATGATTGCAGGTGTTATCAGTCCCATTTTACAGATGTATTAATAGAAACCAAGGTTCACATTGGCCAAGTGATTAGCACAAGGTTACCCAATGGTAAGTGGCAGAGCTGGGCTTCAATCCCACATCTCTTTGATGCCCAAGACCCTGCTCTATCCTCTGTGTCCCCCAGAAAGAAACAACACCTTATATCCAAGAATCTACTTACAGTTTACAGAGATCCTTCCATACCCTTCTTTTATTTGGCTACTGCTAACCAGCCCCTGGGGAGGTTAGGAAGGCTGGGGGGATAAGGTCAGCACTTCCCGGGCCCACGGCAGCTGTCTTGCCCAATAACTCCTGATCTAGTTCTCTTCCCACCCCCTTGGAGCTGCCTGCCGGCGGACGTGCAGTGAAAGAGGTGGCCCAGCCTTTCAGGAAGTCTCATCCACAGAGGGCCTGCAGAGTGGCCACAAGGCTGGGGTTGTCCCCACTGCTGGTGGCAGGCCGCCTTGGAGAGCCTATGCTCTTTGGAGCTGTGTCTGATGAAGATGAGCCCTGAGAAAGGTAGCCCCACATAAGGGGGATTCCTTTTGGGGCTAACAGGCAACCATGGAGTGAGTACTTGCCTCCAAGCCATGGTCTGGCTGAGTGTGCTCAAGGCAGGTGGTGACCACTCTCTGGGCCTCAGGATCCCTATCTGTCAAATGGAAAGCTAGGGCTGAACAGAGGAATGCAGCAGCACCCCCAGCCCTGAGGCACTGCAAGTCCACATAAACCAGCCCCAAAGGCAGATCCCAAAGGGAATTTCATCTCAATTGCCCATGACCCTGGCCTCAGTCTCCCCTTGTGCCAGGGTGCCCCCTCAGCCGCCTGCACATTCGAGATTCTGTGAATGTCTGCTGGCTGTTCTCCTCCCAACTGTGGCCCGGTGAAAGCAGGGCCCCTTTCCTCCTTGCTGATGTGTCCTGGGCTCGGAGTCCACCCCAGATCACGGCATATTGAGTGGGTCACAGGACCTGCGGAAGGCAAGACATGACTGTGCCGCACTGCCGCGTTGCAGATGCTATTGCATGCAGGGCCTTCACCGAGGGCTTCATGTTCATCATCGGGTTCCATCCTGAAAACCCTTCCCAGCTGCCCCGCTTCCCATGGTGAGGACAGAAATCTGTAGAGTGGTCCACAGGGGCCCCCACTGCCTCTCCTGTCCCTTGCCCACAGCCTTCCGGGCCTCCTTTTAATTCATTGAGAACTACTAAGTTTTTCTGGTCTCAGGGCCTTTGCACAAGCCACACCCTTTGTCAGGAACACTGCCTCTCCTCTTAGCTACTGAACTCCCACTCCAGCCTGCAGAACCCAGCTCAGTCATCGCCCCCTCGAGGAAAACCTCTGTGATGCTTCCTCCTCTTGCCAGAGACACCAGGGGCCTCCTGCTGAGCATGCTCTCACCCCTCTGTAAATACACATTGGTTTGTGTGATCATTTCATTTCATGGCTGTCTCTAAACCCTCTTGAGAGCAGACACCATGGGCATTTCTGCTTACCACTGTATTCTCAGTGCCTAGCACAGAACCTGGGAAGGAGATGCTCAATGGGTATTTGTGAAATAAGTAAGTCGATGGAGAAGCAGGAAGCATATGGCCTCGTGCCCATTTTACAAATGAGGAGCCTGAGGCCAGAGAGGTTGAGGGACTTGCCCAAAGTTACACAGCCCATCACGGTAAAGCAGGGATTTGAGCAAGGGCCACCAGACTCCAGCTCCCAAATTCTTTGTACCACTTCAGAATTGCCGCCTGTGGGTGCAATGGAGGACTGAGGCAGAGTCCCAGAGGGTGGGGCTGGAGTGACAGGAAAGGGCTGTGGTTGCTCTGAGAACCCTGGCTGCCTGCAAACCTCACAGAGAGGGAGCCCGCAGCCCCTCTGCTCCTATGCAAGCCTTCCAGGAAAGATCTGAGCTCTCATTCTGACTCCGGGTGTGTCATCCTAGGTTTGTTACCACCACTCTCTACATCTCAGTTTCTTCATCAATAAAATAGGGGTGATACTCTCCACATAGCAAGACTGTTGGGGACAGAAGGGGGCTAGGGATGTGTGTGTGTGTGTGTGTGTGTGTATGTGTGTGTGTGTGTGTGTGTGTGTGTGTGTGTATGTGCGCTTTAGCACCCAGGAACACGCTCAGCAGAGGTAGCTGATGTGGCCCCTGTGACCTCTGAGCCATTCAGGCTGGACATGCAGGCCCCTGGGATGACCACATTTTATTCCCTAACTTCTTACTGGTTATATTCCCAGCAGTGTTGACCGCCCAGTGAGTCAGCAGTTAGGCCTGCCAGTTCACAGCATTCTCAGTCGTCACCTCTCTGCTCTAGGAATCCTCTTTCCCTGCTGGGTCCCCAACCCTCTTCAGCAGGAAGATGACAGAGAGATCACAGGCTTCAGGGAAGACAATACATACCTGGATCCTCAATCCTGTGCCACAGAGCTGTGCACCCTTGAACAAGCCACACACCCTCTCTGGGCTCATTTCCTAGCCTCTAGGTTGAAGACTGATAACATCAAACTCTGCTGGGGTAGTAGTTAAGAGCCTGGCACACAGTAGGTGCTCCATAAATGTCAGGTTCCCTTTCCTCTTCTGACATTCCTGGATTCATCATCCCCACCCGCTCCCTTTCCTCCTTTCTTCTGCTCTTCTTCCTTCAGGGAGGCAGCCTTTCAGCAAGAGTGAAAACACACACATGTCAATGTTAGCTAGGGATCCCAGTACAGAGCCTCACATTCAGTGAGAGCTGAATAAATATTTGTTGCCTGAATGATCCAAAGAAATGAATTATGAATGGCGGAGTGTCAGGCTGTAGGTAGCTTGGAGGGGCCATTTAGGGATAGGGGCTCTCCTTCCTAGGTGTTCAGCTCACCTTGAGTCCAACCCTGGACTCAAGCACCCTGGTCCCAGTTGGGACATCTCTGGGCAGTGGGAGCTGAGTGGAGTTGGGGTCTCCCTTGACCCTTCCCAAGTTGGGCATGGGGAGGGAGCCCCATTCATTGACAGCTCAGGAAATAGCAACTCCTAAGCCAGGACCCCTAAATGAGTCCAAAGAATATTTCCAGAGCCACAAAGAGATGCAAACACCTTCCAAAACTACTAGAAGAATTGCTTTTCATTCAACAAACCTGCACCCATCAGTTCAATCAATATTGAGGATCTTTTTCCAGTGCTGGGAAATGACTCAGGCAAATGACAGTTTCCTATTCCTGGGGAGTACCCCAGCCAGATGGACAAGACGGATGCATAGAAAAACATTCATTGCAAGAAACTCTTCTTGGGGCACGGGGAAAGGGGGGATGGAGGGAAAATTAAGGAAGGCTTTGTGGAGGAGGGGCTGCTGGAGCTGAGTCTTGAAGGATCAGTAGGAGTTCTCCAGGTAGAGAAGTGGAAAGGGAAGGCATCCCTGGCAGAGGGGGTGGCACATGTAAAGACGCAGAGGCATGGAAATGCAAGAGTGTCTTTGGAGCAACAAAGACCCACTGTGGGGTCTGAGAGTAATGGGAGCAGTCTGGAGTAGTTATTCGGGCCTCATGAGCCACAGTGAGGAGTTTGGATTTGATGCTGAGAGCACAAAGGAACCAAAGAAGGGTTTGGAGGAATGTAGGCAGCGCCACAAGGCTGCAGGGGGTTAGGAAATGGCCAGGGGATGGCAGGAGAGGAGGAGGGAGGACAGTTAGGAGGCAGGATTGATGGCTGGGAGTGGGCAGCATGTATGACTCTGCATTACCAAGGAGGCATTAGCTCTGAAGGGCAGTGCAGATGAGACCATGGCCTTGTGCCTGGGAAAGGCAGCCTGC
Organism: Macaca fascicularis; assembly: GCF_037993035.2. Lineage (NCBI taxonomy): Eukaryota > Metazoa > Chordata > Mammalia > Primates > Cercopithecidae > Macaca > Macaca fascicularis. Next base: position 148,834,103 of record NC_088376.1, on the reverse strand, counting down.
CCCAGAGTGTCCTCTGAGAGTAGCTCCTGCTTCCCCTTCTTCCAGGAGGAAAGGCACCAGATCCCTCATTGTTTCCACAGTAACACTGTGAGCTCATGGCCCTGACCTTGGCCTCTGGCCTTCTAGAGGGGAGGCAGGGTCAACCATCACCACTCACCTGCCCCACATAGGTGGGAGCCTAGGGTGGGCCCTCATGGTGCTAAGATTTTCTAAGCTGTGTGGCCAGGAAGATATGCCCACCGCTTTGGGAAACCTAGGTCCCAAGCGGTTCCTGGACCCAGGTTCACCCCACCTCCCACAGGGTTCTTGGGCTCGCCGCAGGGCCTCCTGCAGTTCCTGTTTCAAGTTCCAATTCCCCTACTCACTCTGTGACCTCGGGCTACATTGTTTTACCTGTACCTCAGTTTCCTCATCTATAAAATGGGAATAAAAATAGGATCCACCTCCCAGGGTTTTGTGAGGAACACACAATGAGGTGTGTGCACAGAATGCCTGGCACATAGTAGGATGTCAGTGCAAATGGTGGCTGGCCAGAATTCTCCAGAAGCCAGGCCTACAACCTCCTCCCTGAGGGGGCAAGGACCAGTAGGAGGAGGAAAGAACTGGTGACCTGCATTCAAATCTCAGTAGACTAGAGACCAGCCCAGCCCCAGCCCTGCAGGTGGTATCTAGGAACCCTTATCTATCAGCCAGAGGAGGTGGAAGGCACCCACTCTCCACCAGCGTTTTCCCTGGGGCCTGCTGGAGAATCTCACCTTCTGTTTCTTCCACTAATAACAGCTGCCATTCTCCTTTAACTTGCAACCCCGCCAAATAGGTATTATCATACCCATTTTGCAGATGAAAAAAAAAACTGGGACTCAGGGAGGTTGAGTCATTTGCCCAAGGTCACACATCCAGTAAGTGAGGGAGCCAGGAGTTGGACCCAGGTCTGTGTGGACACAAAGCCTCCACTTGAGATCTGGTTGGCTAAGGGAGTTTCAGGCCTTGGTGGGAGTGGGGAGTGGGTGTGAGGCCTCCATGAGACTGGAGAGAAGATTTTGGGCAAGCCAGCCCATGTGGCCCCCTGGATCCCCAGTCCATGGCCCCTCAAGGTCTGGGGCTAGAGATCCTGAGTTGTGTGCTTCAAACTTGGGTAACTTTAGGCAGGCGCAGAGAGAAGGGCCTAGGGTTTGAGCAGGACCCTCGATCTTTGGTCCTCACCAGCTCTGTAACTTTTAAGTAAGGCCCTTTGGTCTCCAGGTCTCAATTTTCTTTTCTGTAAAATGGGAAGAAGCCCGGGCTCTTTGAGAGTAACCTGTGGGGATCTGAGGAGACCGTCTCATCCCCCGAGGAACCCAGCTGACAGCTCTCTGTGGCAGCAGCGACCTGAGAGCTGCCCCAGGACTCCTACCCAGGTGTCTGCAGACCCCGAGCCAGGCAAGGCAAGGGCAGGGGTAGCCTCATCCATGCTTCCCAGAAAGAGGAGAGACAACAGAGAGCCCACATCTCATGCTGAGGACACAGCTGGCCTCTAATTACATTCAGTCCTCTCCCCTCAGACCTGCCTGGACCTACCTCTTCTACTGCCCTCATGCAGAGAGCCTCCAGCAGCCTGGGCGAAGCTCCGTGTCCCCATTCCTAGACAAACTGACCCTCTTCACTCACCCTCTGTCTCAGCTCCAGAACCCCTCCCCAAGGGAGAAAAACGTGGTCTGGCCAACTAAACACAGAGTGAAAATCAGATTGGCTGGCTCTCCCCTCTGTCCCCCACCCCTATTTCTCATACTTTTCCCTAACCCTGACTCTCAATCGGTGTCCACCATAAGCCAAATCATGCTGGAGGCAGAAGCTATCAGTAATCCTCCCAGCTGGCCTCCTGCCTCTTTTCCCCTCTTCCCTGTGGCTGACCCTGACCTGTCATTTCCAACCTTCCTGGAGTTGCAACACTAGTGCCATTGTTTGTCTAATTTCACAACACCTCTGCCTGTCCAATACCCCCTGCCCCCCAACACATCCTGGAAGGACAGGCCAGATGACCCAGGTGTATCTGCTGCAGGAAGGGAAGGCAAAGGGGACGGGGCAGGGAACAGATGTTTGTAGCCAGATTCCACCCTCAAGAATGACCTTAGGCAAGCCTAATCTTTTTCTTGAGGCTTCGCTTTGCTGAACTATAAAATGAGAGAATTTGATAGGAGTTCTCGAGGGTCCAGCAGAGTCGTTCAAGCCTTTACTGCACCATCTAACTCATGCTGGGACCTGAGACCTGGGATGCTGGAGACATGTCTGATGTGGTCACAGCCCAGTGAGGGAGACAGACGTGTAGACCATCAATACAGTGTGGTCAGAGCTAGAACGGAGGCATGAACCAACTCAGTTGGTGGAATCAGGAAGACTGTCTGGGGAAGCAGCATTTGAGTTGGACTTTGAAGAATGAGTAGGAGTGGGCCTAGAACCGGGGTATACCCAGAAGGAAAACCTTCAAACTGTGCTGTTCAATATTTGCACTGCCTCAGGAGATGGGGGCATCCAGTCACTGGGGAGTGGATGCAGGCACTGAAGGACACGGGACCTGGAATGTCAAGGAGATGGGAACTTGGCCAGGTGGCAGTTCTAGTCTTAGGTTCTAAAAACCAAAATCCACAACTGCCTGAGAGTCTGGCTGCTAGTGTATGTTGGTGAGGGCCCAGCCCATCCCAGACAGGGACCACTGGACAGGCAAGACTCAGGACTTGGGAGCAGATGAGTGTTAGGGCTCCCAGTGAGCCCACACTCATGATGGCCTTCGCATGCAGGGAGCCCTGGGCTTGGGTGCTCACGGCAGCCACCCCAGAGGTAGTTGGGAGGATCAGATGATTTGCTGTTTTGTAGGTGGCCTTTACAAACTGTAAAGTATGCTGGACACAGAAGGCAGTGTGATTGTTGAAATGTGTGGCTCATAACAGGCTGCTTCTGGGGATTTTTGTAACCAGGGAAAGTGGTTTGCCACCAAAGATGTTGAAGTAATAATGGTGGGATTCCTGCACAGACATGTAGGCTAGCAACAGATGGGAGGTGCAATGGGCCTTTCCCCCTCTGCCCATCTTTGCCCACCCTCACCCCAACATCTCAGAACACTTTTACATGGGCCTGTTTTGGGGAATGGAGAGCCTGTAGGCTTTGGGGAAGGGCGGATGCTTGGCCCTGGTCCCTGGGGTAGAGCTGACTAGGGACTGCTGACTTAGAAAACCACCCAGAGGGGTGGCCAGTGGAATCCCCCCAACTATACCCCTAAGAGGAGTAGAGTTCCCATCTGCACCCCCAAGATGAGGCAGAGATGAGGCTGCTTTGGAAGCTCCCAATCTTGGGCTGTTGGTGTGGGGGCAAGATCCTCCCTGAGGGGTGTCCTGGGCTGCTCTGTCAAAGCCCCAGCAGGGAGCCTTGCCTGGCCTCTGAGTCACACCCTTGCCCCAGTGGAGTCCAGGGCCTTGAATGACCACCCAGCCCTTGGCATCCGTAGCTTCTCAGCATCCTCCCTGCGTTGAAGCCACCCTGCAGGCTAAGGGGCAGGTGGGTACCCTTCCATGGGGCTAGGGGGTGAGAAGCAAGAAGGTCTCAGCATGGCCTCCTGGTGGGAGCCCCACCGCAGGCGCTCCCAGCTCTCTCCCTCCCGCGGCCCCTCTGCACGGCCGGGTTCTGATTTTGGTGCAGTGCAGACTTTCAGCTTAACGAGACAAATTGATATTCTGTGCCAGCCCAGGGATGGAGCGGCAGCTCGGGACGCTCGGGCGGGCAGCTCAGAGGTGGGCAGGAGGTGGGGGCAGGGGAAAGAGGCAGCTTCTGCCTAAAACTGCCTCCTGAGGCCGCCTCCAGCCCTGCCCCTGTCCCCCAGGCACCCCTCCACCCTGACAGGTGCCCTGAGACACTGGTCCTGAAGGTCCTTCCACCTTCAGTGCCCTCCCTCCCAGCAGGGCACTCCTCCTGGAGGGGGCAGGGCAGGGAGGCCAAGGCTTCAGAGTTCTAAAGAAGCCCCTCGCCCCCAGTGACCTCCTAACCTTGCTCTTAGGACTCTTCTCCCACCCATCTGGAGTTAAAAGAGCAGCAGTTCTGACAGAGATGAGGCAGGAAGAGGTGAGCAGCTGGCTAGGGGCTTCCAATCCTACAGACTCCTCACCGGGGGTCCCTGGCTTCCCCTGGAAGTGTCAGTCAGCCCACAGTCAGCCTGCAACTCATCATAGATGTCCTGAAGATTAGGTGGGTGTACAGACATGCAGGCACCCCTGGGTGGGCACCTGGCAGAGAAAAGGCCCTTTGAGGCAGGCCCTTCTGCCAAGCCAGCCCCCACCACCACACCCCCTGAGGGCAGGCGGGGTCGCACACAGGCAGGGCGGGTAGCAGGGGTAGCACTTCAGGGCAGCAGAGAGCTGCTGCGGGCTCTGCTCCACTGGTCCTGCAACCACAGATGTGTTTAAACTGTGCTGAGTCCACTTCTCTCCACTTACGACCTTTGCCCCTTTGTCCCCCAGGTCTGGGGGTGCCTTGACTACAAAGAGCGCCTGACCAACCAGATAAGTCCCCCAGAGAGCAAGGGAGGACTTGGGGCCATTTGAGCAAAATCCTCCCTCTCTGCTCCCGTTCCCCCCACCACCACTCTCAGGACCCCCTTCCCTCCAGCACAGCCCAGCCCTACCCTCTCCGTGCCCTTGACATTCCCTCCTGCTTCTGGGGAGCGGGCATATTCCTGGGACTCTGCCAGCTTCGGTTCCTCATGATCCCACGGGAGGAATTAAAACCGCAAACAACACCGTGGTGGTTCGGTCCACACACCCCCCGCCCCCCACTCTCCTCCCGCGTCCCCCCTCCAGAACCGGCCCTCCCTGTGTCCCTCCCTCCCTAGTCCTCCCGCCCCCATCCCCCAGCCTCCAGCAGCGGCAGGGGCGGCCTCTGCCTCCCCCGAGATTGCATTTTGCCGGCGAGATGCTCTCCTAGAACCGGCGCCGGCGCCTCCGCCCCCCGCCCCCCACCCGCTCGGGCAGGATGGTACAGTCTGCAGAGGGGCCCGGGCACGCTGGCTGGGCTCAGCCGCGGCACCAGCTGCCGCACCGCGATTACGGGGCTGCCCGCCGGGAAACCGTGCAGGATTGGTGGTGATTTTCATAGCCAAGTAAGTACCGGCATCCCCCAGCATGAGAAAATAAAAAATAAAAAGCGCCCCACTCCACTCTCCCCTTCCTCCCTCACCCATTTTATTTTGTTTCATTTCATTTGATTTTTCTCAGTGCTGATGGTGGTGGCGGTGGCAGCGTGAAGGGGGGGCGGGAGCAGGGCTTGTTTATCTGGCAGCAGCCGAGGCTGCATTGGGAGCCGCCGCTGAGGGAGACACTAGTGTGAGGGTCCGCGTGTTTCGGGGGACGGCTGGATGCTGGGGACTAGGACAGGGGGGCCTCGGACAAGCGGATGTCCGGGGTCTCAGGTAGATTCCGGCAGCCTCTGGACTGCAAATGCCCCCTAAGGATGTTATGCAAGGGCCAGCAAGCTGGTGGTGGGGGACAAGGTTCTCTTCTCTCTGAGCCAGTCCCAGGGAGACCAAGAGGACTGGAGGGTGCCCCTTGCCCACCCTGGTCAGAGTCCCAGGAAAGAGGCAGGGGGAGGCCCCTGTGAAGGGTCCCTTTGGTGGGGTGGGCAGCTGTGTGCCGGGACCCATTGGGTCAGGCCAGCCGGGTCATGTGGTGGCAGGGACGTGTCCCTGGGTCCCCTCCCTGGCCAGGAGGGTGGCAGGAAGGGGTGGCCAGGCCATTTTGCAGCAGTCATGCTGGGTGGTGGAGTTGACACCCTCTGCCCAGAAGCCCACTTCCTAGGCCAGCCTCAGTGGTCTCCAGCTGAGGGCTATGGCACCTGAGGCTCCTCCCTGCCCCCTGCAGGGTCAGGATGGGAAAATACAGCAGGGGGCCTCAGGACTCCCTGAGAGTGGGTTGCTGCTGGCAGCCACCCCTTTCTAGCCAAGTAGCCATTCCACACCATGGCTGTCCTCTGCTCACCCAGGTTGGGGGTTGGGGGTTGGGGGGTGCTGTGGACTGGCCTGCCCCAATCAGGCAAGGGCCCTGGGGGTCTTGGGTCCTCCATGCAGAGGCCCAACCTGGCTCGACCTTCAGAAGGGTAAGTGAGCAGGCAAGCCTGACCAGCCGGCAGAGGGTCTTAGTGCGATGCTGCATGCCCTGAGCCTAGCGTGGAAGGGGCTCCCTCCTCTCCTGCATTGCTCTCTGAATCGCTGGGAGGAGGCAGAGCTGACGTTTGGGGTATTTCCAGGAGCCGCGGGCGCCATCCGGAGAAATTCTCCTTTGACGTGTGCAGTAGGAGGGGGCTTGGAGCGCAGGCCTCGGGGGCCTCCGCCTGTTAACTTCGTTGAAGGAGCAGTGGCAAAGAAGGGGCTGCAGCTCTGGGAAGTCCTGTGGGGGACTGGGGGGTCCAGGAAATACGCTGATGGCCACCATTATTTAGCCACCTTCACACCCTAGTCCCATTCACATCAGGGCATATTCATGCCCACAGATGCACACATATGCACAGATACAAATATAGTACCCATAAGTAGTGTATCATATATGTCCAAATCATATACACACATATGGGATGCCCATGCCCACACCCCAGCACCTGTAAATACAACCTACGTTCCTGAACACCACATGCTGACATGCAAAACACAGCACACACACGAATGCAGTACACAGACACACACACACACACCTGTGCATGCAGCGTGCCCACACATGCGTGTAGCACTAACACAGGAAAGCAGTAGGCTGCACACATTGCCCTGCAATAGCCACAAATGTGTGTACCCACGTGAGGGCTGGCTCAGGTGTGAAAACAACAGGCACACACATGTGGGGCTCCGAATGCCATCTGCGTGCCTGCCTGTGCACTGGCAGGCACATGGCATGCTGGAATGTGCCCACAGGTGAATGTCAGTTGCACACATAAGAAGACGGCCACAGGCACACAGATGCAGCACCTCTGCGGACACTGCGTGCACACACCCGCCCCCTCAGCTTCCAGGAGGCAAGGTGGCTCTGTGGGTGCTAGGGAGAGCTTGCCCCTTAAGGAACTTCCGATGAGGACAGAGGGATACTGGATCCTAAGTGCCCGCCACAGCCTCACACAGGCATGGGGGGAGGGCCAGCCCATATTCCCAGGGAGCTGTGATTAGACTCAGCAAGGCCATCTTGGGTTATTGTTCTTCAGAGAAGGCTGCCCAAAGTTGGAAAGGAGACAGAGGCAGCCAGGAGTGCAGCTGCTGCCCGTGGCCCAGACAGCCAGGAGCCCAGACTGGCCCCACCAGCCCTCTCCCCGGCACCAGGAAACCAGCCCACTGCTGTGGGGTCTCTGAGAGCTGGAACATCTCTCTGAGACCAGTCTCTCTGAGAGCTGGGGCCTGGAACATCTTCAGTGGACTCCAAAGTCCCCTCCAGACTGAAGGTCAGAGAAGCTGCTGTGGCTCACGTTGTATGCAGAGCCTGAAATGCTGGCACCCTCCTATACTGTCCCGCTGCTCTCCTCTGCCTTCCCCCAGCTTAGCCGCAGGTATGCGTCAGGGAACCCAAGTAAATAATAGTAATCCAGCTAGCATTCACCCAGCTAACTGCTTTGCACGTATCATCTCAGTGAGGACACCCACAGCCCTGTTATCCCCATGTCCCAGATGAGGACACTGTATCTAGAGAGGTAAAGCCACTCACCCAAGGTCACACAGCTGGAATGTGGCAGAGGGGAGGTAGAAGCCAGGCCACCAGGCGTCTGCCTACCCGTTTTGACTCTTTGACATGAGGCCAGTTTAAATTGGGGCACCAAAATTTTGGGAACCTATAGCTCAAGAATTTAGAATTTTTTGGCAAGATTCCGAGAAAGAGTGAAGAGGATCTCCTATGGATGAAGGTGGAGGAGCCTTCCCCAGGTAGGCGTGGCCCTGACCTAGGCAGCCGGACCACTCTGCCATCCTTTTACCCTGTGGAGTTGCTGATGCCTAGAAAGCCAAAGCAGACAGATGCCTTCTTAGGCCACCTAGCTGGGACCGTTTATAAAAAGGAAACTGAGGCCCAGCCAGGCACAGGGACTTGTCCAAGGCCACACGGTGTTCTGTAGAGAGCTGGACTTCTTGCAAGTGCTCTCGGGCCCCAGACAAGAAGCAGCAGGGGTGTGTGTGGGTCCCTGGTTTTCCCCAGGTATTTGACTCTAGGTCAAAAGTATGAGAACCCTGGACCCAGCCCCGCTTCTGACCAGCTGTGTGATCTTGGCCAAGTCACTTCATCTCTCTGCCCTCAATCTTCTCATCTGTGACCAGGCAGGCCTATCTCTGCCCTGCGTTATCCCACAGCTGCCTGAGAGCCCTGGACACTGTAGAGGGCTGTGCACAAAGGTGTGATTGGCATTAGGACCAGGAGCCAGAGTAGGTGAGCACCTTGCTGCTGCAATTGGCCAACTCCGAGATCAGAAAGGAAAAAGGGGAATGAAATGTCTAGTTTGCAGACTGGAGGTCAAAAGAGCTGCCTGTGGCTTATGCTATGTGCAGAGCGTGAAACACCGGCCCCTCCCCCTGCTGTCCCATTGCCCTCCTCTGTGTTCCCCCTGCCCAGTCACAGGTTTGGGTCAGGAAACCCATTAATGCATTAATTAACCTAAAGATCACCTGATGGGGGCAGATTTCTGGGCCCCACCTTGATGAATTGGGAGGTCCCAGGGGCTACATTTCCACAGGTACCCCTGGATTTTCACCCATTTCACTCTGCACCCCGGAGAGCTGAGGTGCTTAAGAGTGGGCTTGGTGGAGCACATAGGCTCTCAGAGCTGGGGTTGGCCTAGACACCATGCTGTTCCCCCTGTGCCTGTCACGTCTGGGGAAACAGAGGTCTCCAGACTAGTGGGTGACTGAATGAGACTGAAACTCATGTCCTCTCCCCACCAGTCCCCTACCAACCCCTGGCCCCTGGCTTCACCCTGCACAGCTAAATCAGGCCCTCCTGAGGACCAATCAATGCTCAAATCCAAAGCAATGCCATCTTCTCAGCAGGCAGCTGGGAGCCATGCTACAAGGGCACTCACCAGGCCTTGGGTTCGAGTCTTGGTGATGCCTCTCCCAGTCATATGGCCTTGGAGCAAATGGCTTCTCCTCTCTAAACTTCAGTCTTACAGACTTAAAGCAGGGCTGTTGGGAAGATCTCAAATCACGTGTGTGAGGGAAGTGATTCACACACAGTAGGTGCAAGGTCAGGGCTGGGGGCCTGGGAGACCCTAAGGTGCAGGACATGACTCCTCTCAGCCCCCGCCAGCTCCCAAGGTGCTGCCACCGAGCTGTCTGGTGCCTCCTGCACACATTGCTGCTCCTGCCTGGAATCTGGGCACCCAAGCCTCCCCACTGCTCTCCAAGGCTAGACGCTTGAACCTGCAGAAATTCATTTCTCTCTCCCAGGGGGAGCCTCAGACAAGTACATGTTTAGGGAGAAAGTCCCTTGGACATAGACAATTGGTATCTGGCTTTACCCCTCATTAAGAATTGGTAATATACTGAAAAGATATACCAAGGTGAGGCCCTGGGGTTCAAAAAATGGGGTGGAGCCACAGTTCCCCCATCTGTAAAATGGGATAATGGTAGTATCCACTTTGCAGGCTAATGTGAGGGGCACATGGAGAAGCTGTGGACATGAAGTGCTGAGTTTAGGGTGTGAATCCTATTTGAGGCACAGTGAATGGAAGCTGTTGAGACTGAGAATCCATGTGGATTGAGAATCACAGGGTGTGAGTTCGAGACCTACCTCTGCCTCTTAGGAGCTGAGTGCCCTTGAGTTAGTCTCTTTGCCTGTTCAAGGTTTGATTTTTTGATCTGTAAAGTGGGAGTATGTTACCCAGGCTGTCCATTTCAGAGGCCTGCTGTATAACTACAATAAAGAATGGGTGAGGCTGGGTTACGCCTGTAACCCCAGCACTTTAGAAGGCGGAGGTGGGAGGATATTTTGAGCCCAGGAGTTTAATATCAGCCTAGGCAACATAGCGAGACCTCATCTCTACAAAAAATTTTAATATTAGCAGGGCATATGCCTGTTGTCCCAGCTATGCAGGAGGCTGAGGTGGGAGGATCGCTTGAGTCCGGGAGGTTGAGGCTGCAGTGAGCCGTGATTGTGCCACTGCACTCCAGCCTGGGTGACAGAGCAAGACCCGGTCTCAAAAAAAAAAAAAAAAACTTTTAAAAAATGGGTTATGCTATGGACAACTCCTGGGACCTCCTGCTGGGCAGTGTGGCTTGGGCTTCACCCTGATCTTCACTTGACAGCCTGGAGGCAGGGGGAAGGGGGAGTGATGGTAAAGCCTTAGAAGCATCATTCACAGTCCAGGACATCTCTGCAGGGTCAGAGAGTTCCAGATATGTGGCCAGGGACCACGGCTGGCAGGGCCAGGAAGGCAAGGTGACCAGGCCCGAGCAGGGGCCACGGCTCAGGTTCCTAAAGCAAGAGAGGTCCCTGGGTATGGGGGAGAGTGCGCTGGTCTGAGGATCGGGAGAGCTGGGTCCCAGGCCGGCTCACCACTTGGAAAAGCTGTGTTAGCCCTCTGGTCCCAAGGTCTCTCCTTGTGAGAGGGGTCAGTGATCCTGCCCTCCAGTGTCTTTGGTGAGGGCAGCTTCTCCTGCCCACTGTCCCTTAGAGTGAAGGGTCAGAAACACTGCGAGTCTCAGGAATTAGCAAGGAGAGCAACTGCAGGGACAGCCCGTTGTGTTTGTTTCCTGTAGCTGCCGTAACAAATGACCACAGGCTAGGTGGCTTCAAACAACAGACGTGTATTGTCTCCCACTTCTGGAGGCCAGAAGTCTAGAGTCAGGAGCCAGCAGGACTGGCTTTTCCTGGAGAGGCTGAGGAAGAGCCTGTCCCTTGTCTCCCTAGCTGCGGGCGGTGGCCGGCAACCCTTGCTCTTCCTCAGCTTGTGGCTGTGTGACGCCCATCTCTGCTTTCATCACCTTACCTCCTCCTGTGTGTCTTTCGGTGTCCTCTCTTCTGCTTCTAAAGACATTGGTCATTGAATTTAGGGCCCAACCTAAACCCAAGATGATTTCATCTCAAAATCCTTAGCTAATTCCATCTGCAAAGATCCTATTTCCAAACAAGGTCACATTCTGAGGTTCCAGGTGGGCATGAACTTTGGATGGGACACCCTTCACCCCACTGCAGTCACTAAGATTTATGAGGTGTTTATTGCTCATAAGACCTGCACCCAGTCTTACCTCTTCCTCACCATCACCCATTTTACAGATTACAGAAGCCAAGGCCCAGAGACATTAAGAATGTGCCCGGCCGGGCGCGGTGGCTCACACCTGTAATCCCAGCACTTTGGGAGGCTGAGGCAGGCAGATCACGAGGTCAGGAGATCGAGACCATCCTGACTAACACAGTGAAACCCTGTCTCTACTAAAAATACAAAAAATTAGCCGGGCGTGGTGGCGGGCACCTGTAATCCCAGCTACTCGGGAGACTGAGGCAGGAGAATGGTGTGAACCCGGGAGATGGAGCTTGCAGTGAGCCGAGATTGCACCACTGCACTCCAGCCTGGGCGACAGAGCGAGACTCTGTCTCAAAAAAAAAAAAAAAAAAGAATATGCCCAAGTCGGGCCGGGTGCAGTGGCTCATGCCTGTAGTCCAAGCACTTTGGGAGGCCAAGACGGGTGGATCACCTGAGGTCAGGAGTTCGAGATCAGCCTGGCCAACATGGCGAAACCCCGTTTCTACTAAAAATACAAAAAAAAATTAGCCAGGCCTGGTGGTGCATGCCTGTAATCCCAGCTACTCAGGAGGCTGAGGCAGGAAACTCACTTGAACCCGGGAGGTGGAGGTTGCAGTGAGCCAAGATCGAGCCATTGCACTCTAGCCTGGGCGACAGAGCGAGACTCTATCTCAAAAAAAAAAAAAAAAGAATGGGCCAAGTCACACAGCAAGTGAGGGGCAGAGCTGAGATTTGAACCCAGATCCCTGGTGCTCCTTCACGTTTCCACCTTTTTGTAGCTGGCTGGGGGATACCCAGAGACCCCTTAGGGCCCACAGCTGGGAACCCATGGGGCAAGAATTCCAGCCAGCCCTATGAAGACCCCAGGTCTGCAGGAGCTCCTGGGCCCCAGAGAGAGGCTGGAGACAGGCAGGGGAGCTTCAAGGTGTGAAGGGGTCCAGCCATGGCCCCAGGAGACCAACATGTGGCAGAGGATTGAGAGCCACAGTTCCTTATCTCTGTCACTGACTCTGTGAACGTCATTGTGCTCTCCCGGAGAATAGGGGCAGCAGCACTGACTTTGTGGGGTAATTGCCAAGTACCGAAACGTTCATCATAATAGTACTAATCGCTAAAATGTGTCCACAAGCACTTTACAAATGCTTTTTTTTTCCATGTAATACGTGGGAGGGGAATTGCTTATTCAGTCGTGTGCATTCAGTTGTGTGTGGTTGAACCGGTGACTTCGCCTCAGTTTGCTCCTCCGTAAACCGAGGGTTAGATGAGCACCTATCTTGCTGGTTGTCATGTGAGGCAAACGGGATCCAAGTACAGTGCTTGGCCCGGGTGTGGTCCAGGTTGAGGCTCAGAGAATGCTTTCTTTCCTGTAAGATGGGATAGTGTAGTATTATGATGATGCTATTATTTGTTGTGTGAGGATTTGGTGAAATAATGCGAAGGAAGCACTTGGCTCAGGGCCTGGCCAGAAATTGATGGAAAGTGGCCTCCTTTGTGGCATCAGAAGACTTGAGTATAAATCCTAATGCCAATGTTTACTACTGTGTGACCTTGGGCCGGTAGCTTTGCTTCTCTGAGCTTGGCATCCTGGTAAGCAAAGCGGAGTGGGAAAAACCTGCCTCACAAGATTGTGCCACGAGATGATGGGTAGGTAATGTCTCAAATGGAGCCCTCATCATGCCAGGCATTTGAAATATGTTGAGTTTCCGCCCTGCTTCTGGGCATCTTAAAGATGTCCCCAGAAGGGGCACATCCTAGTCCAAGGAGGGTGGATTTGATTTCTGGGAAAAGTGGGAGCAGTCGTGCCATAGTGGAGCGTATGAGGTTGCTGGAGCCTACAAGAGAAGCAGTGAATGGATGACACTGGTTGGGGTCCAAGCACCATATAGCTTTGAAGGAAGGAAGCAGGTCTCTGCAAGCTTCTGCACCGCCTCTGAAGACAGTTTTATGTAAAGCAGCGCCTTTTCCGTGCTGGCTGGGCTACTCTACCGGGCCGTGTCTGGCTGCCCCGGGACCATTTTGTGGGAGCCATGGGGAGCATCATCTGGATGAACTCATTCTAGCCCAGCTCCATCAAACACCTGCCTTGCAGGCCCAAGGGAGCTGTGGAGGCAGTGGAGGGCAGGGGATGCTCTGGCGACCATTTGGGGTGCCTCCTGCGTGCCTGAGGCATCCACGCTGAGTGAGACCCACAGGCTCATCCAGAGCAGAGGGTGCTGGGCTCCAGCTCAGTGATCCTTCCGAAGTTTTTAAATCTGTGCCCATGGGCAGGGCACGCCATCCTACATGGGCCTGACTTAGCGGTGATGTAGCACAGTAGTCGAGGACAATGTCTGGGCCCAGGTTGCTTGGGGTCAAATCCGATGCCTGGCCGCTGACCAGCTGCATGTCCTTAATCCCCAGCCTCCGTTCCCTCCACCGTCAAACGGAGATGACAACACTGCCTGCCTCATCAGGTTGTTGTGTCGGAGACTGAACTGTGTGGATTCCAAGATATACATTTTGACGTCTCTGAAACCAGGTTGTGCCTGACAACTGGTGGTACACCACAGTGGAAACAGCCATGCCTTTTATTTCTTAAATATACATAAAGTAGTGATTCAGGTTAGAGTCAACAAAATATGATAAATAAGATCAGTTTTATAAGGGGCTTAGAACAGGGCCACCAGGCTGTTGGGAAGAAGGCAGGATTGCCACCTGCCTCCCCAGCTCAGTTGTGGTGGGTCCCTCACCGGGGCCTTTGTGTCCACTCTAAAACAATCAGCAAAAGAACACCTGCCTGCCGGAGCAGTTGTGAGAAGTCGGCAAACTTATGTGTGTATCACATGACCAGCAGAGTGCCCATATGCAGTAGGTGCTTAATAAATGGCCATGCAAAATAAACAACAAAGACCATAGTACAAGGAAGAATTTAAAGCACAGACTCTGGGATTCTAATTCTTAACTTCTCTGTGCCTTAGTCTCACCATCTGTAAAATGGGGATAACAAAAGTATCCAATTCATAGGATTATTGTGAGGATTAAGTAAAATTAAAGTGCTTAGGACAGCACTTGGCAGAAGTGTAAGCAATTATTATTTGATGAACTTCTAATGAGCCTCTTCTAGCTCAATAAATGATAGCTAAAATAAACACTAGGCTCAATAAAATAATAGCAATTGAAGCTGCACTTGCTTTATAGCTGAGAAAACCAAGGCCAAGATGCATGCTGGTTTGCCCAGAGTCACATAGCTGGCTCCCAGCAGACTGGAACCACAGCCCAGTGTCCAGACACCAGCCCAATGCTGCCTCTTTGCCCATGTTGGTTCAGGACTCTTTCTCTTATGGAGAAAGGAGTTTTTGCCATAGGAGGGAGGGTTTCTAGAAGAAGCCACCACCAGATGCATCACCAGTGCTTCAGAGATCCACAGAGTAATTAGGGCCCTCATTAGAAGTGGTTTCCATCTTCCCTCAATTTTCTGCCTGTCCACCACAAACAGTGGAAGGGGCCAAACTGGGATGCCCACCCTGCCCACAGCTGCCCAAGGTCAGCAGAGCCTGCCAACCATCCTGCCAGCCTACCAGCCAGCACTCTCCTGGCCTCCAAGTGGCTTCTGCAGAGTTGACACAGCAAAATTCCCTCCTGGAGACAGCAAAAGCCGTGGCTGGCCAGCTGGTCCAGCCACCAAACAGGCCAGGGCCACAAAGTAGATTGAAGTTGGGGAGAGGACAAAGACCTGGGTGTAGCCAGCCATGACAAACACTTCAAGTGACCTTGGACAACTCACAGTCTGTTTCTGAGCATCAGTTTCCCATCTTTGAAACAAGCCTTTTGGGGCCCGATGGGCCCCCTGAGACTTAAAATGTCTAAAATTCAAAGTTGCCTGGACATTGCTGATGTCCAGGTCATGGGGGAAGGGGCAGGGCTGGAGGGATGGAGCTACTGTCTGCGTGTAGAGTGCAATATGTATGGATCTTGGGTTGGACTCCCTGGGAGCAAGCATGAGACCGTGCTCAGGAGAAAGGGGCTGAAAGGAAGCAAGGTAGGGAGAGAAGGAGAGAAACAAGCATGTGGCCTCAGCTGATCCCATGGAGGATGTGAGGCACGAACTGCACCCCAGGGTTGGCTTTGCCTTGAGGCAAAAGAGCTGGCCTTTCATACCCCGTGTCAGATAGTTATTGGCCACGGCTGCCCTCTGAGCAGGATGCTGTGTGCAATTGCCAGGACAGGAGCTCCTGTTCTTCCCAGGGCAAGCCTGCAGAGAAGGGTCAGCCGGGAGCTCTAGCTCCCAGGAGCTGGGCTGTGGGATCTGCAGACTGGTAAGGAGGACTAGGGTGGGCACCAACAGTGTCCACTCTATTATGTGGATTTGGGATGCAAAGGTTGCTGGGTACCAGTCTCTTCCTAGCAACTATCTGAAGGCAGCAGATTAAGAGCTCTTTAGGCCACTTCTAAATTTATCAACTTATATGACTCACTTCAGATTAAAATGAAGCCCTTCTCTCCATCCCACCCCAGCCAATTTCAGATTTCTGAGCTCAGAGCATCCTGAAGAGGGTATAGAATGTAAATCAATAAAACCAATATTAGCTAAGTACTTGGTGTGGACCAGGCTGTTTGTCGGGCTCCTGGCTGAGCTCAGAGATGAATCAGCTCCAGAAACAACTCTCGCTGGGAGGCTGAGGCAGCCCCAGGTAGAAGGTGGGAGCCGACTGCTGGTGCCCAGCTTGGGAGCTAGGCCATGAATAACTTCCAGGACCGAGACTCAGTCTCACCACCAGTCTTTAGAGCTTCCAGAGCCTCAGTTTCCTTATCCTGAAAATGGGGCCAGTGTGGTGAAGAGTACATGGCCTGGGCCACTGCTGCACTCAGGGAGTGGCAATAAAGTAAAGCGAGACCAGGCACTGGAACCCAGGGCTGTTTCTAGACACTTCTCTGCCCTCTCAGAGGCCTGAGTCTGCCCCATGACCTCAGGGGAAGGAAATTCTGAGCTGAATGGAGACATCAGCTTCCCTGGCCCTGGGAACGTCTACAGTGGGCTTCACTACAGCCCCCCGGGTAACCTGTCATAACCAAGACAGCTCTCATTTAGCGAGCAATTTCCCTGCTAGGGGCTCCGCGTGCATAAGTTTCCTTTACCCTCACCACTGCGACTGGATCCATTTACAGACGAGCAGACGTGGTCTCAGAGATGTGGGATGGCTTGTCCAAGGCCTCTCGGCTAGCCCCTCTGCTCCTGCCCCTTTGCATTGGACCCAAAGGGAGACTGAGGCCGGAGTGGAGTTGACAAAGGCTGCAGAGCAGAGTCCAAAGCCCAGCACTCTGTCCATGGTATTAGCCCCTCCCCAAACTCTCCAGGAAAGAGGGATGGCTCGGGACCTCAAACTGGGAATAGGGTGATTCATACCTGGCCCATGTCCCAACACAACTGCCCATGGGGACAAGTTCAGGGTATCCTTGAGACTGACTCTTCAGCAGCAACAGGCCTGGCCCCCAGGAATTGACCGTGTCCTTGGTCTTTATCCTGCCTCCCTAAAAGACAGCAGGTGACTCTTGAAGGTTTGGAGCCACACTGGCTCCACATTTGGGGAAGAGGTGGTTTACATGTCTTAAGCACCTGCCAGCTACTATTGAGGAAACTGTGATTCAAATTCCAACTTTGCCACCGACAAGCTGTATCCCCCTTGGTGAGTTATTGTTCCTTTCTGAGCCTCAGGGTTTTGACGTCTGTCTTGGGGGAAAATGACCATAGCCATTGTGGAGATGATTTGAGGTATGTGCATAGCCCCCACCCAATGCCAAGGGTGATGATTATCACCCCGGGTAGCAACATGTGGGGCTGAAGTCCACTCTGTAAAGGAGTCATTCTTATTACACTGCACAGATCCTCAGAGAGGTCCAGGGACTTGTCCCCAGTCACACGGCAGGTTAGCAATAGAACATGCTGGTCAGTTAATGTCCGTTGAGGACTGTGTTGTGGTGTTCTTGAGGACTCAGAGGGCAGCCAAGGGCACTTCCCAAAGATTAAATCCCAGGATGCAGAATTATGGCATCTTAACTGGAGGAGAAGGCACAGGGCATTGGTTAAGAGCAGACCCTGGAGCTTGAGGGCCTGGGCTTGATTCCCCAACACTTCCTAGCTATGTGACCTTGAGCAAATGACTTAACTTCTTCATCTGTAAAATGGGCAAAAATACTAATACCAACCTCATGGGATTCTAGTACAGATTAAGTGAGTTACATGTAAGGAGCCTAGAACCATGCCTGATGCAAGGGAATCTCTACGAAAAATCAGCTGTCAGTGATAGCAGCAGTTGTGGGATCAGAGTTGGCGGGGCAAGGTCCCACCTTTCACCATCTTTCCCTTAATCTCACCCTAGCCTTCCCCATAGCCCCCATGGCCAGCAGGGGAAACTTCTCAGAATGTCCACTAGGCCTGTCACTCTGGTCAAAGTCTTCAGTGCTCCCCACTGCCGAGTGGATAAAGCCTAGACTCCTCGGTCTGTGTCCAATGCATTTGTGATGGAGTGCCTGTCCCTGCCCTACCTTCCCAGCCCCACACTTCACCTTCATGCCACTTTTCCTTTGTCAGGTCGGTTAGAAATTTGGCCATGTGATATGAACTGGAGCATAGGCTCTATTCACACTGACCCTTTTCCCTGCCTCTGAGCCTTTGCCTGACTTTCAACCCCTACCTAAGTGCCTCGCCGTTGTGAGGGCCTTCCTGCCCCTCCCTTTGTTGTAAGTTCCCGGGCAGCAGACCCTGGGCCTCTGGAGTCATGATCTCCAGTCAGTGTGTTTTGTTGGTTTTGTGTTTGTGTTTGTTTTCAGTGATTTCATTAGAACACTGTTGAGTGCATGCTTGTAGAATAGATGAAGGGAGGGGCCTTCCCTAATGGTCCCCCAGATCCTTTCTTGCCCTTTTAATTGTCTGTTCTTCTTGTGTGGCCAGAGATATCTTTTTTAAGAATATAAATCAGATTGTAGTGTCCCTACTTGAAACTCCACAGTCCTCCCCTTGATATATAGGAACAAGTCCAGACTCCTTTCTGCAGCCTGGAAGCCCTTCTGGGTCTGACCCCTCATCCCTCACCCCTCTCCTGGCTTTTCTCTCATTTACTGCCCTTCTTTCTGTGCCTCAAACTCATCAGCCTCTTTCCTGTCTCAGGGCCTTTGCACATGCTATTTCCCCATCTAGACTACACTTTCTCCTTCTGTTTATTTCGTAGATTCCTTCTCATCTAGCTGAATGGTAATTCCTCATTGAGGCCATCCCTGATCTATTTGAAAGAGCTCCCCCGACCTCCTCACCAATATTCCCTGTCACAGCACTTGTTTTTGAATAGCATGTACCACAGTTGGCATTATTTTCTGTATTTATTCTCTTGTTTGTTGTCTGTCTGTCTTCCCTAGACAATCAGTAGCTTGAGGGCAGGAAGCATATCTGTCTCATTCACTTTTGTATTCAAGGGCCTAGGACAGGGGAGGTGCTCAGCAGATTTTTGTGGAATGAATGAATGAACAAATGAATTGGCCAGATATGGAGAGGTGGTACTGGGGAGGGAAGAACAAACCCAGAACAGCCCTTCTCTCGAGGGAGGTAGTGGGAGCAGAGAAGGAGAGCCATCCTAGAAAATGTCCTTTGAAAGCCATCCTGGGTGACAGCCCCGGCCAAGTTCAAGTTCCATCTGCTCTCTTTTGCGCAGCTGTGAAAGGGACACCAGTGTCCTCCCTCACCATCACACTTGACCTGGTATCTGCAAGACAGGAAAGAAATGATAGTGAAGAGGTTGCCCAGAAATCCCCGCCTCGATTCGCCTGCCTTTCCTGAGCCTCTCTGGACCCCCCAGAGAGAGAAGGAAGAGGGGTGAGAGGGAGAGCATGGGCAAAGGGGTTGCAGTCGCAAATGAGACAGCTGCAATTCACAGTCTCCCATGGCATGCTTTCTAGCTGGGGAGAGGGCCAGTGCAGACAGAAGCTCATCTGGAACGAGTCTGACATCAGGTAGCAGCCATGGAGGGAGGCCTGAGAAAGAAGGCAAGGCTCTAGATTGGAGGTGGGGCTCAGTGAAACGGTCTCCAGGGAGGAAGAGCACTCAGCTGTCCCATTCTTTGGAAATCTGGGCTTTGTCGCATTGTTTGTGGCTGCACTGTGTACTTTCCAGCTTAAAGAGCCCTTAATGAGGGATTTGGGGACCAGGCCTTAATAAAAGGAAATTTCTGCTGATTAGACCCATGCAGGCCAAGCTCTGGAAAGAGGCTAGTGCTCCTTGCCTGGTGCTTACCTGCCCCACCCGCCGACAAGCCCCCAGCTTCTCCCCCAGCAGAGCACCCTGGAGAAGCCAGCAATTACTGTGTCCCCAACCCACGAGGTGGCCAGAAAAGAAACCAGGCAGCAACAGCTTGGAAAACCCTATTTTCCTTTTTTAAACTACAGTCATTTGAATTACAAAAATAATGCATGCTTGTCGCAACAAATGGAATGATACAGAAGGATCTATGGCAAAATGAATAATTTTCCTCTCCTCACATCCCACATTTACCTGATGTAACCACTGTCGATACCCTCTTTTGTCAATTCTGGGATGCACTTTTTTCCCCACATTTTAACATCTCTGAAATCAGGATATGTGTTGCAGTTGACAGCACGTCATAGTTTTATTGGAAGTCCTTTTTTCTTTCTTCATGGTATATAAAATCATGGCTTGACTTACAATTGGACTTAAATCTGAGGAAATCTGATAACTTGCTGTTTCTTTCTCTTGTTTGTTCTTTCATATACTGGCAGATATAAGTTTGGAGGGGGTTCATTTCTTTTTTAATGGTGTCATTTTATGTGTAGCCCATGACTTTATTTTGTCACTTAGCAATGTACCATGGTCATCCTGGTGGCTCAGCAGTCATGGAATGAGAAGTGGCAGAAGCTAGTGTAGATGACAAGGACCTTGTTGCTGCCAGCCCTACTGTTTGCCAGCTATGGGATACCCACTATGGGCCCCATTAAGGAATGAAAGAGCCAGGCCGGGCGTGTTGTCTCACACCTGTAATCCCAGCACTTTGGGAGGCCGAAGTGGGCAGATCACATGAGGTCAGGAATTCCATACCAGCCTGGCCAATATGGTGAAACCCCATCTCTACTGAAAATGCAAAAATTAGCCAAGCATGGTGGTGTGCACCTGTAATCCAAGCTACTTAGGAGGCTGAGGCAGGAGAACTGCTTGAACCTGGGAGGCAGAGGTTGCAGTGGGCCGAGATGGTGCCACTACACTCCAGCCTGGGTGACAAGAGTGAAACACTGTCTCAAAAAAAAAAAAAACAAAGGAATGAAGGAGCCAGCACATGTGCAGTGCCCGGCACAGGCGGGCTCCTAGTGGATGCCCGGAGTCAGAGCTTCCCTGTGGAAGGTGTGCCACAGTAGGATGCATTTTTGCCCCCTCCCCAACCAAGCACCCCTGATACCCAGAGCAAGGGCACGGAGTCTGAGCTCAGATTAAAAGGTCAGATGCAAAAGGTCAGCTTTAAAAAGCTACACACAAACAAGGGCAGGAGGCAAAGTCAGAAAACAGGCTCAAAGGTTAGAAGAGAAAACAGCATAGCAAACAACACAAAGCTGAAAAGGTGCTTCCTTCACCCCCAAATCAAATAACAGATATTTTAAAATATCAACAAAGCAGATAGAGGCTTCTTACTAAGGAGAAAGTCACAAGAAGCCAAAGTGATCCGCCAGTCCCCCTGGCTCCACCCCTGCCAGGTGCAGGGGGCCCAGGGCAGCTACAGGCACCTACTGGATGCAGCCCCTGAGCTCCCAGTCTGTAGGATTTTCTGAATAAGAATGATGTGGATTGCTGGGTGCAGTGGCTCACACCTGTAATCCCAGCACTTTGGGAGGCTGAAGTGGGCGGATCACTTGAGGCCGGGAGTTCGAGACCAGCCAGACCTGACCAACCTGGCCAACTCTACTAAAAATACAAAAATTACCTAGGCATGGCAGCATGCAGCTCTAGTCCCAGCTACTCGGGAGGCTGAAGTACGAGAATTGCTTAAACACAGGAGGAGGAGGTTGCAGTGAGCCGAGATTTCACCACTGCACTCCAGCCTGGGCAACAGAGCGAGACTCCATCTCAGAAAAAAAAAAAAAAAAAAAAAAGAATGCCATGGACTGACATGTACTGTTTGTTCCAAGTGCTTTGCTGGACTTATTTGATTACAATATCCATCTAGCAGTTATTATTCCCATTTTACAGATAAGGAAATTGAGGGTCATTGATACACAGTTACCTGTCCATGGGCACTGAGCCAGCCGGCTTGACTTTGAGGACAAGGGCACTATGACTCAGAGCATGGGGTCTAGCAGAGAAACCAGTAATTGTAAGTCAGTGTAATAACAGCCAGGCTGGAGGAAGCCAGGGGGATGCAGGAGCCAAGGGGAAGCCCTGGCCTGTTGTTGGGGCTGTCAGGGGACAACCTCAAGAGGGTTCCATGAGGGCAAGTGGAAGGCTAGCTAAGAGCCAGCCAGCTGGAAAAACAGGGAGCCAGGGAAGGGTGCTCTAGGCAAAGGCACCGCTTGAGCAGTGAGGCCACTGAGGCCGCCACCAGCAGTGCAGAGCAGAAGGCACCAGGCCGGGGTGGCCAGCACATGGCAGGAGAGGTGGCCTGGTTAAGCCCAGGGCTGTAGGCTAAATGGTTGTAAACTGAGGAGTGATGTGGCCAGCTTGGCCCTTTAAGAGCATCCTGCAAGGACAATGATCCTAGTGAGGATAATGGGTTGGAGGGATGAGGCTGGAGGCTCACAGTGCAGCTAGGGTAGGGCAGAGGCTGAGGTGAAGGCAGGTTCCCAGAAGAGCAGGGCATGGGATGGGCTGACAGGGCTCTGGGACTGATAGGAGGCAGGGAGAGGGGAGGCACGGTGAATCACAGCAGGCAGTGAGTCCCATCTGGTGGCATTCAGAAAGGGACAGAGATGGTGAGAAGGGAAGTAGTCAGGGGAAACCATGAATCCCATCCTGGGAAAGGGCCTGCAAATCCATTTAATGAGAGGCCAGGAGGGTTATGAACAGACACATTTGGGAACCGCTGGCAAAAGGCATATGCAAGTCCTCTGTAGAATGAAAGCAACCAACCTTACCTAAAGGGGCAGGGAGCATTCATTCATTTGGCAAATGCTAGCTAGGGGCCTACTGTGTGCCAGGCAGTGGGGATACCACACTGAACCCAACAGATCTGTTCACTGCCCTGTGGAGCTTGCATTCAAGCAGGTGGAGACAGACAATAAGTAAAGACGTAAGTGAGTGGATCGTCAAGGAGAAAAATAAGGCAGATGTAGGGAGATGAAGAGGGTTGTTTTGAATCAGGAGATCAGGGAAGACTTTCCTAAGAAGGTGGCCTTTCAGCAGAGACCTGAGGGAGCCTCATGGCTGTTTGGGGAGAGGATTCCGGACTAAGGAATGGCCAAGGCACTGACGTGGGAACATGCTCAGTGGGTTGGAGAAACAGCAAGGGAGAAGTGGGGTGGTGGAAAGTGAGGAGGCAGGGGTAGGAGATGAATTCAGAAAGCTGACAAGTTGGGGGCTAGGATCACACAGGGTCTCGTGGGCCATCGTAAGGACCCTGGCTTTTCCTCGAAGAACAATAGGAGCCATGGGAGCTTTGTGAGCAGAAGAGGGACTTGATTTGTGTCTGACTGTGTGTGGAAAACAGACTGTGGGGGTGAGATGAGAGGCAGGAGAGCAGGAAGGAGGCTACTGCAATGAGTGTGGTGAGAGAGGTTGGTGGCTGGGACCAGGGAGGAGACTGGAGTTGGAGAAAGGGGTCACATTCAGGATAGCTTCAGAGGTAGAGCAGACAGGATTTGCAAGTAAGTAATGAGATAATTTTTGTTTTAGAATTGAAGAGTTGGGTTGACCCTAGAACCTAACACATTGTCTAGAACCTGGTAGAAGCTGGTAAGCACTCAGTAAATATGGAAGGAAGGAAGGAAGGAAGGAAGGAAGGAAGGAAGGAAGGAAGGAAGGAAGGAAGGAAGGAAGGAAGGAAGGAAGGATTTGTAGATGGATGGATAGATGGATGGATGAATGGATGGATGGATGAATGGATGGAGAGATGATTGGGTGGGTGGATGGGCAGATGGATGGATGGGTGGGTGGGTAGATGGGTTTGTGGGTGGGTGGATGGATGGATGGAGGCATGGATGAATGGATGGATGGATGGATGGATGGATGGATGGATGGATGGATGGATGGACAGATTGATTTGTGAGTGGGTGGATGGATAGGTGGGTGGGTGGGTGGGTGGATGGATGGATGGATGGATGGATGGATGGATGGATGGATAGATGGATGGGTGGATGGTTTGGTGGAGGGGTGGAGAGATAGATAGATGAATGGGTGAGTAGACGGGTGGACAGAAGGATGGAGGGACAGAAGAATAAGTGGATGGATGGGCAGGAAGATATGTATATGGGTGAATGGAGGAATGGATGAATGGGTAGAAGCAAAAAGATAGTGAGGCAGAAAGAGAAAACAAGCAGGCTTCGATTGCCAGAATAAGTATAAAATTTTACTCAGAGGCAGTGGGAGCCATTGCAGGTTACTGTACAGGGACATGACAGGATGCAAGTACTGTTGGAGACACTTTCAGATCGTGGCTTTGGGTGGTGCCTGGTACCATGGCCCAAGCTCGTGACTCCCATGAACATTAATGGCCAACTCTCTCCGTTTCCTTTCCTGCTGTCTAACCTCCCACCCTCATTCATTTATTCATTAGCAAGTTTTCATTGAGTACTTACTCTGAGCTGAGGGCACTGGGGACATGATGTGAAGAAATCAGACACAGTCCCTGCCTGTAGGACACATTATTCAACCCCCATCAGGGCCGTGGAACTAGAGACTCACAGGGCTTTGTGGCCCACTGGCTTCATGCTGAGAATTGATGAGTTGCCCTCTGCCCTTGTTGGTGATCTTGACTTCCCACAGCCTCAGTGGAGATCCTAAGGTAAGCCAGGCAGGACCT
Source organism: Macaca fascicularis (assembly GCF_037993035.2). Lineage (NCBI taxonomy): Eukaryota > Metazoa > Chordata > Mammalia > Primates > Cercopithecidae > Macaca > Macaca fascicularis. Next base: position 148,809,900 of record NC_088376.1, on the reverse strand, counting down.
GACAACTGGACTTAGGACCCTGGTAACCCCTAGCATCCTCCTCCTAGCACACCGTTTTCTTGTTTGAGGTTTTTGTTCTTTGAATTCATCTGGAGATTTGTTTTGAGGTATATATTTGTGTGTGTCTGTGTGTGTGTCTGTGTGTGTGTGCACACACACATGCTTGTGGGGAGAGGCTGTGCTAAGCATAGGTAAAAGAAAGGAAAGGACCAGCATGCTTCAGGCTTAGTACATATTATTTGTTCCTGTAGCAAATATTTATTGAACTCTTGCTACATGCTGGGTACATTTGAGGCAGTGGGTATATAGTGATAAACAAGACAGAGAAGTTCTCATTAATAACTAAGATTAATAATTCCGGTTGGGGCCGGGCACAACGGTTCACACCTGTAATCCCAGCACTTTGGGAGGCCAAGGTGGGCAGATCCCTTGAGGTCAGGAGTTCGAGACCAGCCTGGCCAACATTGAGTAGAGATGAAACCCCATCTCTACTAAAAGTACAAAAATTAGCTGGGTGTGGTGGCTCACACCTGTAGTACCAGCTACTTGGGAGGCTGAGGCAGAAGAATCGCTTGAACCCAGGAGGCAGAGGTTGCAGTAAGCTGAGATCATGCCATTGCACTCCAGCCTGGGCGACAGAGTGAGACTCTGTCTCATAATACTAATAATAATAATGATAATAACAATAATTCCGGCTGGGATGATTATTATAAAGAAAATGAGTGAGAATCGAAGGGGCTGCCTGGGACAGCTTGAGTAGGGTGGTCAGGGAGGACCTCGCTGGTAGGTGACGTTCAAGATGCCACCATCTGGTAAAGAGCAGTTCCAGCAAAGGAGCCAGCCAGGGCGAAGATCCTGAGGTGAGAACATGCTGGGCACGTTTCAAGACTCCAGCGGTTGTGACTGCAGCAAAATGTGTGAAGGGGAGAGCGGTAGATGATGTAGAAGTACAGAGGGGCCAGATCTTTTGATGCTTTGTAGATCACCCTGTGGAAATCGGGGCTGATCCTGACATAGAGGCATCTTATGCAGGGCTGAGATACATACACACACACCCCTGGCTGCTGTTTGAAAAACAGGTCGTCATCTCATTAAATCCCTGCAACAATTCTAGGCACTTGATGGTGAAATCCCCATTCTACAGATAGAGAAACTGAGTCACTCAGCTAGTGGGTGGCAAAGCAAGGTTTGTTTGACCAAATCCTATGCTCGATGAGTGGGCGCCCAAGTGGCTGGCAGAATGACGTGGTATGAGTATGGTGGAAGTATGCTGACCTAGCCACTGGCTGAGGGGAGATGCCTGAGTCCTGGCACCTGCCCTGGGTGCCTCCATGCCCGCTTGTGGCCTCCTGTCCTCACTTACCACCCCTCGGCCCGATGTTGCAATGGCGCTGGCTGCGTTTCGTGATGCCCTGGCCCGCACATCTGCTCAGTGACCTTGTGGGGTGGGTGCTCACAGCATGGATCTCACAGGGTTCTGGCACACAGCACCCTCCTGACTCAACCCTTCCCCACCCCCAGGAGTACAGTCCTCACCCAGGGACAGCCCGGCCTGCAGGCCTGAACCAGAGCCGGGAAGCCCCAGCCCCACAAAACATCCGGACCTCAGACCCCAGGCTTTGTGATTCTCTGCAGAGGCGAGTAGGCGGATGGACAGGCTCTCTCCCCACTCCACTCCCGCATCACCACCCCGTTCTCTGGAGAAAATCTGGAGATGAGCAGAGTAAATTTGGTGTCTTTGCTGTGATTCACAGGGGCCTGCTTTAGAAAGCTCCATACGGAGGCAGGGAGAAGCGGAGGGAGTGGGCGCAGGAGAGGAACCTGCTGCGGGGCTGCCAAGGCAGGAGGAGGCTGTGCCTGGGTGTGCCCCGGCTTGCCCTGAGCTCCCGCAATCCCCTACCTCCTTTTCTAATCCCTCTGCTCACCCTTTGTCCCTTCTTGTGCCCTCACCCAGCACAGAGCTCGGGGCAAAGCTCCCAGCCCTGTCACCCACCAGCTAGGCAACCTCACCTCTCCGAGCCTCAGTTTCCACAGCTGTAGAATAGGGATAATAAACCTTCCCGACAGGACTTCGGTGAGGAAACCACAAAAGGAGGGCACCTTTGGTGCCTAGCACATAGTAAGTGCTGATTTTAAAAAGCAGATACCGCTTTTCTGGTGGTGGTGATGACTTTGGCTACTGGTCTCCTGTAGCCTCTTTCACTTCTTGTCCCCTGCCCCTTGTCTCTGTCTCCCTCCTCTCACATCCCTTCCTGAAGGCACAAAGACCCAGATTGAGCCCTCACCCAGCCCCTTTCACAGAGGGGGCCTGCGTCAGGTCAGCTTAGGGCCTGTCAGTGCCAGGCACTGTGCCCAGGACCTTCATCTTATTCTCATCTTATCCAGTGCAAAGGAAACAGCCTCAGCCCATTTCACAGCTGAGGAAACTAAGGCTCAGCACTGTGAAGGAATCTGCACAGACGTGAGCTGGTACCCAGATGCGGGTCTATGTAGGACACAGACTCGTTTCTTCACCCTCAGGGGATTCTTCCCTGGCTGATGGTTGAGGTATTATATTGCGGGCCTCTGATGTGTAAGGTTTCTTTTTGCATCTGGAAGCAATGTACTGGTGTACTGGGCAATTCAGCTACAGCCTCAGAGTTACGGCTCAACCCCCAGGGCCATGGGGGCCCTGCAGGATGTGAAGCAGTGCAGGGGCAGGGCTGGAACATGCAGAGACCAGCCCGCTAGCAAGTGGAGCAAAAACGCAGTGTGGGAAGCCTGGAGACAGGCCATGAGGCAGAGGGATGGTGGCAGCAGCAGGTGGGTCATGAAGAGCTCAAAATGACACAGAGACCCCCCGCGGCCAGCGTGGCTGTGGGGATAGGGGGAGACGCTGAGGGCATCCCTAGGATCCTCACCTGCATGCAGGCCCCGCAGCCTGTCCCTTCTGGAATCTCACAGAAAGGCACCTGGGCAGCCCATGCCCACGGGAGAGGCAGACAGTGGCCGGAGGGAGGGGGCTGTGTGTTCACCCCTCAGTGAGCTCTTCAGGACCTGCCCCCAAGGTGTTCAGGGCACTCTCTCCTGCCCTGGAAGCCTCTGGTCTCTGGAGAAGCCTCCAGAGTTTCCAGGAACTCAGTTTTTCTGCACCCGTCCTGGACTCACCCCCAGGAACCTTGGAAGACCCAAAGTCAGGGCCAGCACCATCACAATGCTTCAAACCTTTGACAGCATCCCACCAACACTGCCTGTCACAGCAGAGATGGACTCAGAGAGGCCTAGTAGTTGCTCACAGTCACAAAGCAAGCATGTGGCAGAGAAATGGAGCCTGGGCTTTTGAGTCACTCCCCAGGGGGCACTTTCTTTGTTCTTTCATGAACCCCTCCAGAGGGAAGACCCCTTTATCCCTGGACTGCCTTGATCCCTGGGCCTCTGGGTGCCCAGCTCTGTGCCGCGGGCTGATGCCAATGCGCTGGCCCCCAGGTCCTTCCGTGGGTGGCTCCAGCGCCTGTCTGGCCTGGAGAGGGCCAGTCCCAGTTTCTTTTTGGAAGTTTTTTCAGGAAGGCGTTTGGAGGCCAGCCAGTGGGTGTTTTCCACCACCATGGAAATTTCCAACAATAGAATTATTAAAGCCTCCCATGGCCCTTCTCCTACCCCACTTTGTTTTGAAAAACAGCTCCTTGGTGGCCAGGCAGGGGACAGAGCAGCTGAGATCCTAGAATTAAGCCCGTGGAGAATTCCCCAGTGACAGGCTTCCAGGTAGATGGCTCATCGGACTCAGGAGATTCTGGTTTGGAAATCCAGGCCGCCCCTCAGGAAGGGATTCCAGCCACTCAGGGCCAGGAGCCAGGATTGCCTTCTGCTGTCAGTGCTCGGGGCGGTGTGGGCACAGGCCAGGCCAGGGCCTTGCCCATCGTTGCCACTCGAAAAATGTGGGTTAGTTGTTAGATAGGTAAGGACATAGGTAGGTTGATAGGAAGGATTGGAGGGAAGGTGAAATAAGACAGATTCCCTTAGGAGTCCTCCCTGCCCTGGGACCTGGACCAGTCATTAACTCCTCTGCTGTACAGCCTCCTCATCTGTAAAATAGGGACTGTCACACCCATCCTACCAGTTGGCCTGAAATAAGAAGCAACGTGTGCAGGGTCTGACTCCAGAAATGGCAGCAGTTTTGTCAGCCCCGACATTACCCTCACCAGGGAGAGAAGGTAGGATAGACGACACATGAGTAAGGGAGACGGACCTGAATCCACCTCTGGGAATCCTAACCCTGCCCCTATGAGCTGTGTCACGTTGGGTAAGCGACTTCACCTCTCTGGGCCTCAGTTTCCTTATCCATGAAATGGGTAGAAAATACAGTGCCTACTGCACGGGTTGGTTGTCAGGGTCCAGTGGGAGGAAGCATTGCTTCCCCCAATGCAAATCCCCTTGTTCTGACCTGGACAGGCAGGGCTCTGACGACCAGGCATGTTCAACAGGGCTGGGAGTGGTGGCAGGCCTGGAATGGCAGACGGAAGCTGCAAAGGGATAGATGCTTCTTCAATTGAGGCTCCTGTGGGTGAGCAGAATTCAGACTTCCTCACTCTCAGTCAGAAGGCTCAAGTGGGCCCCAACTGAGAAGACAGCTGTGATTGGCAAGGCCTCAGGAAGACCTGGCACTGGTGGGGCCTGGGCCAGAGGTGCCCTAGGGACACACAGGTCAGGGAGACCACCTGTGCTGGCCACCATGCTCTAGGGTTCCAGCCTTGGAGCAGCTTGACCCTAGCCCTGGCACTGCCCTCTTTCTCCCTCTCCTCACCATCAGCCTGGCCAGGAAAGGGCTGCCTTAAGCCAGTGCTCACCCACCCAGGTGAGGCATGGAAGGGTGGCCCAAAGGTAGCAATTTAGGCAGCAGGGGTCCAGGATCAGTTGGCTGAGTGAAGCAGGCAGTGACAGAGAGGTGTGCTGTGGAGAGCAGTTAGGGCGTGGCCTCTGGAGTGTGGCAGAGCTGGGTGCCAGTACTGGTGCCCTGCTGCCCTCACCATGTGGCCTGGCAAGTAGCTGAAGCTTCAGGCTTCTTATCAGTAAAATGGGGGCAACATTACAGCCCACCCCCAGGCTGGCTATGAGCATGCAATGAGACAGTGCACATAAATGCAGCCCAGGGCCTGCTCTCACTCATCCACTCAACTAGACACTAAGCACCTACCGCGCACCAACACTGAGCTGGGCAGTGGGATTTTACAGCAAACAAAAGCAGTCTAGGGGGATTAACATGTCCAGGTTTGTCTGGGACATTTCTGATTTTAGCACTGAAAGTCCCACATCCCAGGACACTCCTCAGGCCAAGGAAAACCAGGACAGTTGGTCATCCTAACACAATCTCTGCCCTTGTGGATTTACAGTTTAGTGGAGGGACATAGACAATAAGTAAATATATAATATACATAGTGGGTGCAAGTGTTATGTTTTAAAATATAGCAGAGGTGGGACACAGTAGATCATGCCTGTAATCCCAGCACTTTGGGAGACCAAGGCGGGAGGATCACCTGAGGTCAGGAGTTTGAGACCAGCCTGGCCAACATGGCGAAACCCCATCTCTACTGAAAATACAAAAATTAGCTGGGCGTGGTGGCAGGAACCTATAATCCCAGCTACTCAGGAGGCTGAGGCAGGAGAATCACTTGAACCCAGGAGGTGGAGGTTGCAGTGAGCAGAGATTGTGCCATTGCACTCTAACCTAGGTGACAGAGCTAGAATCCATCTCAAAAATAATAATAATAAAATAATAAAATAAAATATAGCAGAGTCAGTGGGAAGAGCATGATGACAAGGCATCTTATTTTTGATGGGGTGTTCAGGGTGGGGCTCTCTGAGGAGGTGCCATTTGAGCAGGCACTGCCTGAGGTAGGGGACTGAAACGTGCAGACATCTGGGGGAAGAGCACTCCATGCAGAGGAAACAGTGCAGGCAGAAGCCCTGAGGTGGAGTATGCTGGTGTGTTGCAGAAACAGAAAAAGAGAGGGGGTGGGGTGAGGAAGGATCAGCCAGTTGGATTCATTGGGACTCCCTTTAGAAACAAGTGATATAAATACCAACTCAAGTTAGCTTGTAGCAAAAAAGATGCATTGGCTCACCTAACAGAAAAAAAAAGTGGGATTGTTGGCTTCAGGTATGGCTGGATCCTAGTGCTCAAATGAAGTCTTTCCATTTCCCAGCTCTGCTTGCCTCTGTGTTATCTTCATTCTTAGGAATGTCCTGGTAGCCCCAGGCAAACTTCCTACCAGTGTGTAACTGAACAAAAAGAGAGGGTCTGCTCTGAGACCAGGTGTCAGTTGGGATGGACTGAGATCTGGTGTGGATGGAGCAGATAGTGGTGTGAGATAAAGACAAGGAAGGGTGACAGGGCCCTCTGGCCCTGGCCTTGCAGACCCCACTGAGAACTTTAGCTCTGCATGCACTAGAAGCCACTGGGAGGTTCTAAGCAGGACAATGATGTGATCCAATTTATGTTTTAGGAAGATCATTCTGGTTGCCATGTGGAGAAGGAGTTGTAGTGGGGAGGGGTCCTCAAGGGCTTGGCAAGGAAGCTGATGCAGTAGGCCTTGTGGGCACTGATGGCAGAAGGGGAAATGGTGAGAACAGGATGGACTTGGGAGGAACCTAGGAGAAAGTCTGGACCAAGCTAGGGGTCTAGGCTGGGGCTGGGGGTGCTGGCAAAAACGTGACAGGGTCTTGGGCCTGAAGGAACTGGCATATGACAGGGAGTTCTGTCCAGGAACAAGGCAGAAACTAGTCCCTGGAGTTGGGACCTCTTTGCCCAAATGACATGAATCCTCAACTGGAGGTCTGGGATCTTCTAACCTTCTCTCAGTTAGGGACAAGTTGAGCCCCAGAACCTAGAGCCTGCAGATGAGGTCCAAATGACCCTGGCTATGAGGACAGGAGGGGTAGGAAGTCAGGAAGTCCAGCCAGCAGACAGCAGGAGGCCCTGAGCTAAAGGACCTTCTGCTTCAGCTGTGGTCATTTCCCCCCTACCCCCAGTCCTGGGTCCAGGCCAGCCCAAAATTCCCTTAGAAGAACATCAGGGTCCAGGCTGGATCTTGGAGCTTCACGGGATCTGACCTGGCCTTTACCTGGTTCTGGGTACCAAGGGCAGCTAAGGGGTCTCTGCCTACCAGAGAGACTGGCTGAAGCCACATGAGAAGGAAGAACTGCCCAGAGTGTAGGCTTGCTGGGCACAGCAGGCCCACACGGGGGTTACCTACCTTCTGACACGGCAGACTAGATGAGACTTTGGGCCACTTCTAGAATGCATCTAGTTATGGATACCCAGGCATATGAGACATGATCATTTTTCCAAGGTTTCTGCTCTGGCCAGAAATCAGACAGACTTCAGGCATGTCCAGATCCAGGTGTAGCTGAGGACATCTCCCAGAGCACATAGGTGGGGGGCAGTTCTCAAAGCCTGAGTGCTTCAGAAGAGACACTCAGGTCTCCCTGTACCATTCTGGGGATGTGTCCCTGCCCAGATCTGGCAGCTGATGGAGAGAAGACTGAGGCCCAGATACCCCCAGAGGGTTTGGCTTATGTGGGAGTGTGGCTGGGATCAAGGTCAAGGTCATTTATGAAGCACCTATTTGGTGCTTGACACTTTCATATGCATCATCTTTTCTAATCCAGCAACCCTATATAATAGCAACCCAGTGTTGTTAGCCTCATTTTACTGATGAGGAAACTGAGTCTGAGAGAGGGCCTGCCTGGGCATTTGTTACATAATAAATTCTCAGAAAACCCAAAATTTATAGAAAGTGAATACCACCCTTCCTCTTGGAGAACATTATAGTTCCAAGGGATCTGAGAGCCTTCATCTTGGGAAGGAAATTAGTGAGACAGGGTTTCACTCTGTCACCCAGGCTCTGGATGCAATGGCACAATCATGGCTCACTGCAGCCTGAAACTCCTTGGGCTCAAGCAATCCTCCCACCTCAGCCTCCTGAGTAGCTGGGACTACAGGAATGCACCACGATGCCTGGCTAATTTTTGTATTTTTTGTAGAGACAAGGTTTTGTCATGTTGCCCAGGCTGGTCTCAAATTCCTGGGCTGAAGCAATCACCTTGGCCTCTTAAAGTGCTAAGATTATAGGCATGAGCTGAGATTACAGGCATGAGCCACCACACCCAGCCAGAATTAGGCTTTTTACTCCATGCAAATTAGCCTTTCCTCTCTCCCTCTCTTCCTTCCCTCCTTGAACTACTTACAGATAACCTGTTATGTGCTAGACACTGGTAGGCCCTAGGAATACAGTAGTGATGAAAAAATAGACACAGGCTTTAGTGAAAGGAGATAATAAGTATATATATAATATGCATAATAGCTATAACTGTCATTTTTTAAATTATTAGAGAGTCCAGGCCTAGGAGGTGATGATAAGGCTTCTTATCTAGTCAGTGATCTAAAATCAAACAATCCAACAGTCACACAAACACGTTTAAAATACAACCAGGATGTGATTTCATAAGTAAATCAAAGAAGACCTCCCAGAGAAGTTGGGATTAAGCTGAGAACAGGAGGAAGAGTAGGAGTTTACTAGGTGATGATAGGGAGGGAACAGCATTCTAGGCAGAAGGAACAGAACAGACAAAGGCCATGTGGTTGGGGACAAGCAGAGGAAATGAGAGAATGGGGTCCTTGGGGGCTGGAGGAGCAGGGCCAGGCCACCCAGTGCTTTGAAGATCACATGCGGGAGTGTTTTCTTTATCCCAAAAGCAAAGTGGGCAGGAGGAAGTTGTGATGTGGTCAGCACTGCTTTTCCAAGTGGCAGCAGAGAGGCCAGTGTATTAGTCTGTTCTCACACTGATATAAAGAACTATCTGAAACTGGGTAATTTATTTTTAAAAAGAGATTTAATTGACTCACAGTTCCTCATGGCTGGGGAGGCCTCAGGAAACTTACAATCATGGTGGAAGGCAAAGGGGAAGCAAGGCACGTCTTCCATGGTGGCAGAAGAGAGCACCCAAAGGCGGAAGTGCCACTTTTAAACCATCAGATCTTGTGAGAACTCACTCACTATCATGAGAACAGCATGGAGAAAACCACCTCCATGATCCAGTCACCTCCCACCAGGTTCCTCCCTTGACACATAGGGATTACAATTCAAGATGAGATTTGGGTGGGGACACAGAGCCAAACCGTATCAGCCAGTTAGAGGCCACAGCTGTCACCTAGGCAAGAGATGAGAAGAACTAGGACAAGGGCATGGTCTGTGCAGGGAAATTATGGGCTTCAAGGAATGTAGGAAGGAGGCAAAATGAATAGGACTTTGATGATGGGGATGAAAGAGGCAGGGGTGGCTCCGGGATTCTATGCTGACCGCCTGGAGAGAAGATGAGGCCTTTGGCAGCAACAGCAAATCCCAGGGGTGCAGGAGGTTGTATGGGGAAGCTTAGAGGTTGAATTTCAGATATGTTGAGTCTAAATCCCTACCTCACACCACACACAAAATTTAATGGAGACAGAAGAAAACATAGGGGAAAGCTTCATGACACTGAATGTGGCAGTGATTTATTGGTATGACACCAAAATTATAGACAATGAAAGAAAAAGTAGATAAATTGGATTTCATCAAAATTGAAAACTTTTATGCATCAAAAGATACTATCAGCAGAGTAAAAGGACAACCCATGGAATGACAGGAAATATCTTCAAATTGCATATCTGATGAAGATGAAGATTCATATCCAGAATATTTAGAGAACTCCTACAACTCAACAACAAAAACACAACCCAGTTCAAAGATCGGCAAAGGACTTGACTAGACATTTCTGCAGAGAAGATACACAAATGACCAATACACACATGAAAAATGCTCAACACCACTGGTTATTAAAGAAATGTAAATTAAACCACAGGGAAATACCAGTTCATACCAATTAGGATGGCTATCACCAAAAAACAGAAAATAGATATTGGCCAGAACGCAGGGAAATTAGAATACTCTTGCATTCTAGTAGGACTGTAAAATGGTGCAGCTGCTGTGGAAAAGCATATAGTGGTCCCTCAAAAAAAATCAAACATAGAATTATTCCATGATCCAGCAATTCCACTACTGGGTATATACCCAAAGGAATTGAAAGCAAGAACTCAGATATTTGTCCACCCATGCTCATAACAGCATTCTTTAGAATAACTAAAATGTGGAAACAATCCAAGTGTCTATGAATGCATCAATTGATAAATCAAATTTAGTCTGTTCATACAATGCAATATTACTCAGCCATTAAAAGGAAGGAAACTGAGCCATGCTACAACATGGATGAACCTTGAGACATGATGCTAAGTGAAATAAGCCAGCCATAAAGGGAAAAATAGTGTTCTGATTCCACTTACATGAGGTCACTACAGTAGTCAAACTCATAGAGACAGAAAATGGAATGGTGCATGTGCCAGTGGATGGGGAAGGAAAAGTGGAGCTGGTGTTCGATGGGGACAGAACTTCAGTTTGGGAAGAGGAAAACATTCTGAGATGGATTGTGGAGATGGTTGTGCAACAGTGAGGATGTACTTAATGCCACTTAAAAACGGTTAGAATGGTAAATTCTATGTTATGTAGACTTAACCACAAAAAAAGAGAAATGTAGATGAAAAAATTAAATTGAGAATGCTCATAGACCTACATGTAAAGATACAGCTACGAAACTTCCAGAAGCGAACGCAGAGCGTCTTCCCCACCTAGAAGTAGGGAATTATTTTTCAGAGAAAACACACACAAAAAAACACACCAATCATAAGAGGGAAAGCTGAAATACTGGTCTTGAGACTGTTGAGGCTGAGGTGTGGGGACAACTAGCGGGAGAGGCCAGGCAGGACACTGGTGTCTGCTGCATGGTAAGGCCTGGCCTGGAGGAAACCACACATTAGGCTCCTTATTTCAGCTAACATTTCAAGCCAAAATCTGCATTTGGAGCCTATCTCAGGTCACCCTTCTTATGACCTGCCAGACTAGACTAAGTGACTTTGAGTGGCTTCTAGAATGCTCTAGTTGCAGATGCCCAAGCAGATGAGCCCCTGAGTGCTTCCCCAGGTGCCGGCTCTGCTGAGACCCAGCACCCCCAGGGTGTGGCATGGACCCTCCATCTGCTTCCTCTCTGGCCAGGCTTAGGGCTCATCTGCATAAGCAGCTCTCTGCCCAGTTCTGTCACCTTCACCCCCTTCCCCAGGGCTAGTGGAGGAGGCAGAAGAAATTTAATTTTCTCTAAACTAGAGGCTGATCAATTACGGTTAAAGGAACTTGGTGTCTCGAATAATTAGCTTTGCGTTTGCTTGGGAAAGAATACCATCCACATCCTTTCTCCCTCCCGCCAAGCTGGCATGGAGGGGAGTTGGTAACTACAGGATCCTGTGCCATGAAGCCACAGAAAAGCTGCAGAGACTCACAGTGAGGGGTGATTCTCTAGTGCCTTACCTTACTGGCGGTCTCCAAGTATGGGGCCCCAACCTTGACTCTTGCTCTCTCTAACCATCCCCACGCACCCATTGTTCCTGTGCTTTCTGGGTCTGCCATCTTGGTGCTATTTCTACACAGCTTTTATTGAAAAGCAGGGAGTTGACTTGGTCCTACTAGGCCTTGATTTTGAGTCCTTGTGGGGCGAGGGCTTCAGGGATTCCATTGAGAAACTAGTGAGAGTTAAAGGCTTCCTCCCCAGAAAAACACAACCTTTTACAAAGAATGTTGGTAGGTTCATGGCCCCCTCTGAAGCTCTCCACGACTTCAGCTAAAGATGGCCTGATCTGGGGCAACCTGTCATAATGCCAAGGCCCTGCAAATGCTTCCCACCTTCAGTGGCTGGTATCTTTTGGGGGTGATATGATTATGCGAATTTTGCAGACGGAGAAACTTGCTTAGCGGAGTAACTCATGCTTCCTGCCTGGTCCCTAAAGGAGGAAATGGACCTATGAGCCAGGAATTCTCAAACTCACCTTCTCCTCCTGTGCAATCTGGAATCCCCATCTCCCTACCCCTGGCTGCTCTGAGTGGGAGGAGGGGATTATAAAGTAGTGGTCGAAGACCCTGACCCCCTGACCAAATCAGCAGCCCCTGGAGGACAGAGCTTTTGTCTGAATCCCCTTCAAGTCCCCAGCATCCAACTCAAGGCTCAGAATCAATTGACTGCAGGGCCAAGTAGGAGACAGCATGAGGCGTTGCAGGTGGGGAAGGGGCCTTTGACTTTGGCAGCAGAAAGGCACTTAGACATCAGCTCTGTCCACCCTGGCTATGCCCTTTGAGTCTTTCTTTCTGAGTCTCAATTTCCCTGTCTATAAAATGGGAACCGCAGTACTCCTCTAACAGGGTTAGGCTTATAAAAGCCTAGCCAGGCATGTGTAATGATCCCTCATCTCAAAGATGAAGAAACTGAGTCCCAGAGCAAGGTAGTGACCTGTCTAAAGCCATGTGGCAAGTAGTAGAGCTGGAATCAGAGCACAGGTCTGCCTAACCCCAATCCGTGCCCATGACCAAATGTGTGGTGCCCAACACATAGTAGGTGCTCAATAAATCATCCAGTTGTCCCTCTCCCCTTACCTGTTCCCCAGCCAGAGAGGTTTTCTGCAGGAGCCTGCAAGTGGTAACATTAAACAAGACAGAGCAATAGTAGCCCAGAGGGTGGGAGAGCTCTGACATGACCCCTGCTGGCCAAGTTCCCAACCTCCCGCATGTGCTACTTGATTTCCTACACAATAAAGTCTCTTGTCATGAGCGCAGAGCAGTAGTGAAGAAAGATGAACTTGATTGCTCTTTTTCCTGCTTTTGTCTTTTCATTCTTTCCTCCTTCTGCTGCAGTGGCAGGTGGGAGGCTCAGCAAATGTTCAGTGTGGCCACCCCTCGTGCTGACGCCCGCTCACCTCCTCCCTCCCTTAACCGTCCTTCTGAGTCTGTTCGGTGCAGAAGCCCAGGCTCAAACTGGAAGTGGTTAATTCGGACATTCTCAGCCCACCCAAGCTGTGATGATACGTTTCAGACATGGGGTGGTGACATGGGGACACTGAATGCATGAGGGCTCACCATGAGCTATGGACATGCTGGGCCGGGGACACAGAGACAGGTCAGCCCACTCCCCACAAGGGACTCCCAGAAAGACAGTGATAGCATAGTGTGTCCAGAAGGCCATGGAAACACAGAGACAGGTGTTACCGAGTCTGCCCAGGATGTTAGAGAAAGCTTCACTGGCCAGCACTTTAGAAGAGCATTTGCCTTTGCCCATGGGAGGGCATTTCTGGCAGGGGGACTGCCTGGGCAAAAGCCTGGAACTGTGGAACCTTGCAAGGAGCTTATTACCGCAGGAGGGAATGTTACAAAGAACGGATGGAAAGATGTGAGCCTGAAGAAGCAGGCAGGGCGTGTGTGTCAGGCTAAGGATTTTGAACCTTGTTCTGAGGGCAGTGGGAGCCAAGGAAGGCATCTAGTCAGGTCTGCCAGGATGGCCACATGGCTCCAGTCTCCTCCTCTACCTGACCTCTAATGGCTGGGGCTGGGCTCTGAGCCTCTTCCCTTCTCTGGCTGAGCTCTGTCCCTCGATGATCTCATCCCGTCCCATGGCTTTAAATACCATCTTTAAGCTGCTGATTTCCATATTTATATCTGTAGTCAGGGCCTCTCTTCTGAGCTCCCAACTCATGCATCCAACTGCCCACTTGGCATCTCTACTTGGACGTCTCACAAGCATCTCAAAGTTAACAAGTCCAAAACAGGATTCTTCATCATGCCCACCCAACCTTCTCCACCCACCCCCAAAAGCCTGCTCCCTTCCCCGACCCACCGCAGTAAATGGCGCCACCATCCACTCGCCCTCTTCCTAAAGTCGCAGCTCAGGTTATCAGCCTACTGGTTCCACTTCCTAACTCCTACCCACCCACACCTCTCCAACACCACTGCTGCCCCTGTAGGCGGGACCTGTCCCTACCTACCTGGATGACACAGTAGCCGCCTCACTTCCTCCCTGCTCTCAATCTCACTCTGCCAGTCCATTCTCCAATGCATGACAGATCTGTGAAAAAGGAAAAGGTATGTTAATCTATCACCTAAAATTCTTCAGAGGCATCCCTCACCACCTGGAATAAAATCCAAGTTCCCGGGGTCTTCGAAGCCTGGCATGATCTGTCCCTTGTGCTTCTCTGAACTCGCTTTACCTCATTCTCTCTCATCACAAACCCCAGCCATGCTGGCCTTCTTTGGGTTACTGAAAGCATGTCTTGCCCCTTCCCACCTCCAGGGTCTTTGCCTATGCCGTGCCCTCTGCCTGGAACATACTGCCCCAGCTCTTTGCACAACCCCTAGCACAATAAATGCCTGGACAGTCTCAGTCACAATGCCTTATTCTCTTCATAGCACTTTTTTTGTGTGACAGAGCCTCATTCTGTCACCCAGGCTGGAGTGCAGTGGTGCGATCTTGGCTCACTGCAAACTTGCCTCCTGGGTTCAAGTGATTCTCGTGCCTCGGCCTCCTGAGTAGCTGGGATTACAGGTGTACACCGCTGCACACAGCTAATTTTTGCATTTTAAATAAAGACAGGGTTTCACCCTATTGGCCAGGCTGGTCTCAAACTCCTGGCCTCGAGTGATCCACCTGCCTCCACCTCCCAAAGTGCTGGGATTACTGGCGTGAGCCACTACGCCTGGCCCACCACTGCTCTTCATAGCACTTTTCATAGTCTGTCTTCCCTAACAGAATCAAGTGTGGAGGCAAGTACAGTATGCTCGACACACAGTAGGTACTCATTAAATGACTGTGGAGTGAACAAATCAGAGAATAAGAGAAGGGGACCTAGAAGTAGAAGATAGGGCAAGAGAGAGTGAGACTTGAAAGGACAAGGCAAATAGAGGAAAGGAACCAGCGTTAGGCCAGATGTTTGGACTTAATCTTAGGGGCACTGGGGAGCCATAGAAGGTTCCTGAGCAGAGACACAGACATGGAGATGATCATTAGCACAGGGGAGGCTGTATGCCTGGTGGTCATGTAAATGGGCTCTGAAATCAGACACGCTTAGGTTAGATCTTGGTTCAACAACTTGCCAATATGGGTCCTCAGTTTCCTCCTTTGTAAAATGGGACCTGCTGAAGATCCTACAACTGGGGCTACTGAGACAATAAATGAGGCAGCACACATCAGGTTCTTGTGTAATAAATGTTAGCCGACACTGCTACTGTAGGATTGTCACTTAAGCAACTTGTGTGTGTCTGATGTTGCACTTGGTGCTGGGGAAACCCGGGGAACCTGAATCAACCCCTGCTCAGTCTGGTGGGAGATGTTTACCTGTCTGTAGTTCCCCAGGATCCACTGCACAGAAGGTAGAAACCAGGCAGACAATTAATTCTGGGAGAATCAGGGGAGGCCTCCTAGAAGTGACATTGGATTTCGGGGAGACAGTTTCCTTGAGAGAATATTTTGAGTCAGCAGCCACTGGCCCTCGAACAAGAGAAGAGGGGTGTGTTTTGGCTGCTCAGCTCCCAAAATAACCCGAATCTGAGGGCGGACAGCCCCGCAAGCCTCGGGAGCTATGCCATTTCAGGCCAGGATCCTGCAACCTTGGAACAGTCCTTGCCCTGCCCTACAGCGTCCCCCGCCGCAAGAGGTCTGGGCAGACAGTGCAGGCACCACAGACCCAGGCCCTCTCTCCCCTGGCACATGGGTCACTGGACTCTCCTGAGACCCGACTCATCTTTGCATTTGGGCTTCTGAACCAGTGCCTTGACCAAAGACCAGCAGGTGGCAAGAGGGCAGGCTCAGAGCTCGGCCACTGCCCTCACTCCTGCCTCCGGGCCTCCTGGCTCCCATCTCCCTGCTTCGGTCTCTGTGTCTTGGCTTCAGTTCCACTGTGTCTTCCTCTGTCTCTGCGTCCCTCCCTCTCCCTCCCTTCTTAGATCTTGATGTATCTCTTTTTTTAACAGAAAATTAGTATTACTTTTTTTAAATTAATGAATCATAATTGTTTACATTTATGGGGGACAACATGATACTTTGATATACACACACACACAATATGGCATGATCAAATCACACTAATTAACATATTCATCACCTTCCTTGTCTATCATTTTTCATGGTAATATCAATTTCTGTTTCGAAGTTAGCCTCTGTTTCTCTCCCCTCTCCCTCTTCTGCCTCCTTTCCTCCCTCCCTCCCCTCCCACTCCTAGCCTCTCAAGTTCTTCTCTGCCTTACTGTGTCTTTCTCTCCTTTCTCTTTCTCCTCCTCCCCTACCTTCCCTCTGCTCAACTCCCTCCAGTAAGAGGCTTCCTAGAACACACACACACATACACACGCACACGCACACGAACACGCGCGCACACACACACACACACAGGTTTCCTGAACCCCTTTTAAAACCAAAGTCCAAGCTGTAGCCTCCTGTGGCCTGGAACACAGGGAAGAGGGTGGGATTGGACCAGAGGGGTGTGTGCTGAGGCTAATGGTGGGGAGAGGGGCTCCTGCACCCTGGCCTTCACCTCCACCCTCACAGCTGGGTGCCGGAGACACTGTGCCGGGGGCAGGGAGGAGGCTCCTGAGCAGATTGTGTGTGGCTGCTGGGCTTCCCGGGCAAGTTGGACTGGGCAGGTCGGACTGCGGATCGGGTTATTGGGCCCATTCAGCAGAATTATAAATAGCAGCTTGTGCCTGGCCTGGCCCAGAGAACAACCAGGGCTGCCGCAGGGCCCCCCAGGCCCCCCGTTCTCCACCCCTCCAGCCATCGCTCTGAGGCAAGGCCTGTCGTCCCCCTTGCTGCCAGTGGGTCCCAGGTCAGTATCCGATGTGCTGTCGCCATGGCAACCTGCATGTCCCTGTCTCGGGTTACGAGACATGGGGGTGGGGGGACTGAGGGATAGGTCCAGTGGCCTGGAATCAAAGGTCACTGCTCTGTGCTGGGGCTTGCTGACTCTCTTGGGGGCTGGGAAGTGGGGTCCTGTCCCCTTGGAAGTCTCACCAGGCTGGAGGAAGCTGAGGCAGAGCTGCCCCGAGGCCTGGCAGAGGGGCACAACCCCAGGACTCTGCCAGTGAACTTGGCACAGTGGGTCACACCCAGACGTTGAAGCCAGAGAGACATAGGAAATCCTTCATCCCCACCTACTGCTTAGCTCATCCTGGGACCACCATTTAACCCTCTGAGCCCAGCATACTCCTCACCCCCTGCCCCAGTGTTACTGAGGAGATCAAAGTCAACCTGGGAGGCAGGTCCCTCAGTCCTGTACTTAACTCATTAGTCCTTGGGGACAGTGTCGCTCAGGGTGAAGCTCACAGACTTTGGAGCTTCACACTGGCCTGGGTTCAGATCTGACCTCTGCCATTCACCAGCTAGGTGATTTTAAGTAGGTTGCTCAATCTCTCTGAGCCTTAGTTTCCCCATCTATATAGTGGGCATGAAAACAACACCTACACCTGTCTTGTT